>NW_007377666.1:88213-137709 GCF_000475195.1 Diaphorina citri
AAAGTTCAAATTTTTAATCGAATTTCTTTCATTTCAAAAATGTTGCGCCACAAAATCCACAAATAATGTTAATGGCATGAGAAAAACACGAGAGGGCGTGTGTGTTGATTTTTTTTTTTCAGTGTCGGAGCGCCACAAAAAAAAAAATGTGTAAAATTTAAATTTGCACGGAATTGTCATTGAAGTATTTGAAGTTGAGAAACGTCCAGCGTGGATAAAACTGGGACGGGTGACCGATATATCGCCGGAGAATTGTCGATATATCGACGATATATCGCCAAAAAAATATATCGATACATATCTATATATCGACGAAAAATATATCGATATATATCGGTTTTCGATATATCGCAACATCCCTAGTCAAAGAAGAGTAAAAAATATTACGAGTAGGGTACCTACAAACAAAGACATCAACAATTTAGATAGATAATAAAAACATGAAAAGGAAGTACAGATTCAATGGTTCATGAGAAGATTTTGAAATCAGTAGAAAAACTTGTAATTAGTGATGCAAAAATAATGGATTTGTTTGTTGTTTGTCGAATATTTTGTGTACAATATAGTTTTTTATTCAAATATTTGTGTGGTCCAACGTTGTTATCAGATTTACAACTTGTGGCCGGAACTATGGGATTTTAATGTTCATAATGGTCTGGGTCGCTGGGACATGTGAATTTTTGAATTTTGTTTTCAACAGAAGAGCTCAGCCGCATAGACAGGAAAACTGATGTGAGTAAATCCATTCATAATTCTACCTATCGAATCGACTCTATGGAAGATATTTATCACAAATTTCCGAACGTATTCGAGGAAAAAATCGGTTGTGTGCCGGACTGTCAAGTTAGTTTACAATTACGCGAAAACGCGAGGTCGTAATAAGTACATTTACCACAAAACTCACATCAAATATTGAACAAACTGATGTCCCCCTATTATGCTCCTGGGCAAGAAAGAGAAAGCACAAAACAAAACGTGTGTCCGTATTAAAAACCAAAATAATGAAACGTATGAACAAATAAATTTTGGCTGCAACCATCATGCAATAGTATAATAAGTGAGGTCAAGCAAGACCACGAGGAAAAGCAAGAAGGAGGAGGAGATTTAAAAAGAAGCATAATGCAAAGAGAAACATAGAAATAATTAAAATGAAATTATTATACAAATAAATGACGTGTAAAACACAAACGAAAAATAGTTTGTTATTGTGACTCTGAGAAAAATGTGAAAATTCACACACAGACTTTGTAAGACATTGACGATTGTTCTTTTACTTTTTTCCTTACTTAGCCCATATACCTAACTATGGGGGTCCATATAATTTTTAACAAATCTAGCTAACTTGCAACTAGTATTGTTTCGAGCAGAAGATCTATTTGTTGCATTTTTCTTAATTTGTATAGAATTCATTTTCCAGAATGAATTTACCAACTCTAGAGCCGCTTTGCCAAAAGTGAAGAAAAAGAAGAACGTTAAATAAATTGAGCAGAGCGGTAGTATTGTTTAATGTCGCGGATTATTAAAAGAAGAATAAAATTAATTAAAGCGAAAATTAGCGGATTTTGAATTCTGCTCAGCTATTCAATGTTCTTTTCATGTCCAATTTAAACCGGTGGATATCGTCTGTTGAACATATTTGTATGAAGGTTCATAAGAATGTATGTATGTATTTGGTATTATCTGTAAGACAATCATTTCACGATTACAAGACATGTCTTTTTTTCGTAAATGGAAGAATTTTGAAACACTGAGTAATGAGAACCATATTATCTGTAAGACAATCATTTCACGATTACAAGACATGTCTTTTTTTCGTAAATGGAAGAATTTTGAAACACTGAGTAATGAGAACATTTCTATTGTCTGAACTTTTTTCATTAGTCATTCTTCAAGTGAATTGATAGACTTATCTAAAGTTGTATTCCTTACCTAGTCAAACAAATCCTGCGAACTTGTTCTGCCTTCAAAGTATATACCCTGTCTATTCTACACAGAATAAAAACTCTTTTGTTTTATATTGATAATAACTATTTAGGTAGTCGATTGGCTTCAAGCAATAGTGCTACTCTTCTTAGCTGTACCTGGTCCATTAATCAAACTTCTATCTGGTTTGAATAGAATTCCATCTAAGTTGCTGTTCTGGGCTGCCAGTATTCAATTCGGACCCCACCTCCCACCTGATTTGTGGTGGAGCCTTTTATTCTCTAGTGGAACAATGTGGGCCAGCTATTTTCCTTATCTAATTTATAAGATCGATAAACATTCGACTTAACTAAACTTTGCTTGCTCATTTATTAATAATAGCTACGGAAGTTATCCTAGAGTTGATTTCTGGAAATGGATTACAAATGATACTTTAGGTGCAACCATATTAAAAGGTTTACCACAAAGGTAAGTTTCTAGAAGACATCTTAATTAACAAGTGTCATTCCTCAGTTACTAGGTATACACTACAAATAATATAAATATAAACCAAATAAACCCAGCCCAATATAACACAGGTTGAGGTTGGTTATAAGCTCCTTTAACACAGCTTCCGAATTTTTCACCCAATCTTTGACTTAAAGGGCACTCGGTTTGAACCATTCTGGTAGCTCGGTTGTCTACTTACCCGGCTTGCTATTAATAAATGACTACTACTATAGCTTACGCCTCACGATCCCATCCTCGTCGCCAACTTTTATGAATTTATATGTGTATTGAAATGACAAAACGAGTGTAAGAGTTTGACAGGAAAAGCTATGTGAGAAGAGGACATTTTATATGACTGACTCTGACAGAGCTTTTGTGTAAGTATTAACTTCCTAGAAATGTTTTATGAATTTATATGTGTATTGAAATGACAAAACGAGTGTAAGAGTTTGACAGGAAAAGCTATGTGAGAAGAGGACATTTTATATTGAGTCGAAAAATGCAATTGAAAAAACTGGACTGGGAAAATCTTACAATATCGATTGAAGTATTGAATTGGTTGTCATGGATACAACAATAACAATAAGCCGAGTGTGTTATCTTTGAAATAGTTTGCCAATACTGGGTGCTACTCTATGAGACTTGATTTGGGGGAGATATAACTTGCAGGGGAGAGAAGGCACAGGAATAACAAATATTTTCAAAATGTGGTGGATACGTAATATTTCATTTATTAAACAGAGCAAGAAAATTATCAGAGAAACAGAAGCAGAAGAGAAGCCCAACAGTCCCCAGTTGAGTAAACCTAATTCCTAATGACGGTATTCATTAAACATGTGACCGCGCTCTTTCATAATATTACATGAAGAGATGAAGACAACATCAAATTTCTCTTTGTGAATGGGCAATGAGGTTATAATGGGGTACGCAGGAGAGAAAAACAGAAGAAACGGTGGAAATTGTTGGAGAAAGGAAGTCGGTGTGGGATGGGGATTAGAAAAGAAAGTCTGAAAAGGAAAGAGTGAGTGAAAATAAGAAAGAGAGACATGGAGGGAAAATGTTATTATAATAAAAGAGATTGGGATATCATAAAAGGGATGAGAAATTTCGGACGGGAAAGGGCGCATGGGGGAGCCTTGAATGAGGAAAAGGTTGGGGAAATTACGTTTTCGCCAAATAAAATTATGAACCTTAAATAATACATTTCGAGACATTGCTTTAGTTTTAAAGGTAAAATCCGAGGCAAAGGTCCTTTTTATTAAAATCACGGAGCAGCTTTTGAATATTCAAATACTATTAGAGGGATTTCAATAATGTTGATTAGAGGGCCGACACGGGTATCCTGACTCTGACAGAGCTTTTGTGTAAGTATTAACTTCCTAGAAATGCCATCGTCAGTAGTAGCCTGAATACAACCTTGGAAACACTTGGCATGGACAATATACTTGGCAAAAAATGTATAAGTATATGTTGCACAAAGAACTACTGTTGTTCATGAAATCGCTGATATAAGAAATAAGTTGAAAGTAATACACAAAATGTGTATAATCAGTCGCCCATATTGAGTACCTACCTACTTTCTCGTATTGAGTGTACTGACCTATATTTGAATTTGGACCATCTTCTATAATGCCATCGTCAGTAGCCTGAATACAACCTTGGAAACACTTGGCATGGACAATATACTTGGCAAAAAAATGTATAAGTATATGTTGTACAAAGAACTAGGTACTGTTGTTCATGAAATCGCTGATATAAGAAATAAGTTGAAAGTAATACACAAAAAGTGTATAATCAGTCGCCCATATTGAGTACCTACCTACTTTCTCGTATTGAGTGTACTGACCTATATTTGAATTTGGACCATCTTCTATGTTCTACAGGTATTCCGAAACAAAGGACAATCAGCATCCACCCTGTACATGCCATCAGCAAAAATAATACATCTTAGCAGTGTGTTCGAATATACGAGTATTATGCGATTCTACTTTTTCCTTCTCCTCGTTCCTATGAGGAATGCATACATTTTATTCGCAATTCATTTATTTTCTGTGAAACGTTAATGTTGGCTAATTAATATCCTTTAACATGCAAAAACAATGTACGCCTAGTTGCGATTCCGTAATATGCAAAAGTGGCTTGTCCCGAGTTATACGTAGGAAGCTGGTACGAAGTTCAGTGGATGTAGTTTTATGCAGAAGTAGTTTGATTTGTTCGATGGATTGAGAAAAGGGAATAATCTTTCGCATGTTTGAATTCCATTCAGTAAAATTTATGATCAGATAAATGACAACGACCGTTCATTAAAACTTTAGGTTCAGTAAGAAAATACGTTTTTGGAAAATATCCTTTTGTAAAATCAGAAAGTACTTATGTATTTAGGACTTTATTTTACTTAGATCACTTATGATCGCATTAGTTTGATGAGAAAATAAAATAGTACAGGATTCCTGTTGACTCTAATAAATCTGTGATTATATTATCACACACAAACAAACAATCAACAATCCCATTGCCAACAAACAATAGTAAACAATAAGGCGTCAGGCGTCACCTAAATCAACTCTTGTTTACGTTTCATGATCACATCTCATTCATAAATGAAGCTCCCTTGTTTGTTCATATGACACAAGCATGATTCAGCTAATAAGAGGAGCTCCTCGAAATCTCAGAGACAAAGCTGTCGATGTTGAACATTATCCCGTCATCATCAAGAAGCTAAATCTGAAAATAAACAGATAAAAACCCCAACAAGAAAGGAGCACGAACCAAGTAGAAGCAGCAGACGAAGCAGAAGAAGAAAAGGGTAATGTCAAGCGACAAGATAATAGCCCCGTTTAATAAATGAATCGAACGAGATGGAGAAAAAGTGCAAGTAATGCTGGAATCACGAGACACAAGGTTGAGATAGCAGGAGCATGGATCACATTGAGAGCTACCCAAGCTTCAACCTGAGGCCAAGAACAATAAATTAGTATCGCTACTCAAACCTGACATCAGTATAGGGTGCAACACGACACCATTACTCCAGTTATAGGGTGCAATAATGCAAGAATTGTTTAACGATTTACACTATGGTAGGAATGATTTACACTACTTACAAATAGGTGCAACGACTCGTGGCTTTCGATTCTAGTTAACGGAGATGAAATAAAACCTGCCAGTTTTCTGTCACTTCAAATAATGTACTCTCAATATGTCATCGTCTCTCTTCAAATCTCCTAGAGGTATGTAGGTATACTAGGTAAGAGCTTAACTGCATCTGGCAGAGACTTTGCAAAGTTTGCATACTTCAACAAATGTTTGAAAGACAGAGATTTCTTTTGGCAATAAATTTGTCAAAATTCCTACAGTTTTAAAAAAGAATTAAAAATACTCTGCTACGGATAGGGCATGAGCATTACACTCCCTAATAGAAAATATAACTTAAATACTCCTATCCTCTTTGTCATCTTACAGAATGTACCTACCTACTTATGCAACGAAAAGAAGAACAACACGAAATATGCGGAAAATGTTTTGCTGAATGGCTTAATTTACTCGCCTAAGTGAATCGTGCAATAAAAACACAAATAACGCCTCACTTTATAGTCCCCCATCAGAGAACAAAATCAGCGTACTCATAATTTAGACGTCTTATTTGATAATGCACGTCAAAACACCAACAAGGCAAACAATTTGTTGAATTAAAAACTAACATGTTTTTTTACGACTTGAATGAGAAAATAGTTTAACGGTGGATGTTAATCCGGAAAATGTGCAAACAAACAACCGCATAATATGAGCGGTTAAAACAACAGATTCAAAATATAATAGGACGCCCATTATCACCATTCTGTAAGACCATGAAACAGTGTTCAAGAAGGAACAATGCCTAATTGCCTATTAGGTACAGATGGTGCAGAATTGTAGATGCATTGCTAATGTCATTTTATATGTGAAAAATTGTACTAGATCTTTCTCAATTGCAGACACTTTCCTTCGAGCACAATTTATCAGAGGCCTGAGAGACAATTGGATTCGAGAGCAGCTTCTACAATCTACTGAGACGAAATTCAACAAGATCGTCGAGAAAGCGACAGCACTCGAAGCGTCACGTATTGAATGCAAGGAACTAGCATCAGCAGCAGCGTGCAATAAGCCAATTTCAGCAAATAAAACAATCGTCATAGAAATTCTATAGGTTCTGCCATATCTATTGGCATACAAACATCACACATATCCCAACACTTTGGATGGCCTCTCATTGCCATTCGTAACTTGTATTGATAGTTTCATTATAAGTCAAATGTTCAATTGTTAAAGTTATAATCAACAAGTGGATCAGAGATATAATAGGTGCCTCTATGCTACCAAGTAAATAGGTATCCATTCTGTAAGACCATGAAACAGTGTTCAAGAAGGAACAATGCCTAATTGCCTATTAGGTACAGATGGTGCAGAATTGTAGATGCATTGCTAATGTCATTTTATATGTGTCATTCTGCAAGACCATAAAATAGTGTTCAAGAAGGAACAATGCCTAATTGCCTATTAGGTACAGATGGTGCAGAATTGTAGATGCATTGCTAATGTCATTTTATATGTGAAAAATCATTATACTCTACAATAAGCCAATTTCAACAAATAAAACAATCGTCATAGAAATTCTAGTGGTTCTGCCATATCTATTGGCATACAAACATCACACATAACCCAACACTTTGGATGGCCTCTCATTGCCATTCGAAACTTGTATTGATAGTTTCATTTTAAGTCAAATGTTCAATTGTTAAAGTTATAATCAACAAGTGGATCAGAGATATAATAGGTGCCTCTATGCTACCAAGTAAATAGGTATAACAATAAAATTTATCGCTGTCAATTCATTACAAAACAGAGCTAGTATTATGGTACCGTGCTGTAGTAGGACATAAATTATGGTGAAGTTTATTTATGCACCTTAGATAATATATAAGGTCTTTGCCATACTCACAGGTACCTACTTTTAGTAAGTTACGAAATTTTATTGTACCTACAACCTGTTATGGATTCTCTATGCACTTGTTCTATATTTTATTATAGTCATTGCACTTGTTCCATAATAGGGACACGTCCAAGGATAAGAAGAAGATTAGCTATTTGTGTTGGTTTAGGTGTTGAAGTGATTCTGTTGCCTGACAAATGACTCAACCTGTCTCTTGTGAAAAAGGTATGACTAGGTCTACTTTACGTCATCACGCCACTATAACAAATCAGTCTAAATTATCATTTTCCATTATCACTCGTACCTCGTTATATTGCCAAAAACATCCCGCCCTCAAGTTTGAAAACTTTAGAGCTTAAACCGGCAGTGGTAATCCATCTATTTACAAAAATGCTCACATTGAAAAGTGAATTAAAAATACTCTGCTACGGATAGGGCATGAGCATTACACTCCCTAATAGAAAATATAACTTAAATACTCCTATCCTCTTTGTCATCTTACAGAATGTACCTACCTACTTATGCAACGAAAAGAAGAACAACACGAAATATGCGGAAAATGTTTTGCTGAATGGCTTAATTTACTCGCCTAAGTGAATCGTGCAATAAAAACACAAATAACGCCTCACTTTATAGTCCCCCATCAGAGAACAAAATCAGCGTACTCATAATTTAGACGTCTTATTTGATAATGCACGTCAAAACACCAACAAGGCAAACAATTTGTTGAATTAAAAACTAACATGTTTTTTTACGACTTGAATGAGAAAATAGTTTAACGGTGGATGTTAATCCGGAAAATGTGCAAACAAACAACCGCATAATATGAGCGGTTAAAACAACAGATTCAAAATATAATAGGACGCCCATTATCACCATTCTGTAAGACCATGAAACAGTGTTCAAGAAGGAACAATGCCTAATTGCCTATTAGGTACAGATGGTGCAGAATTGTAGATGCATTGCTAATGTCATTTTATATGTGAAAAATCATTATACTCTGCAATAAGCCAATTTCAGCAAATAAAACAATCGTCATAGAAATTCTATAGGTTCTGCCATATCTATTGGCATACAAACATCACACATATCCCAACACTTTGGATGGCCTCTCATTGCCATTCGAAACTTGTATTGATAGTTTCATTTTAAGTCAAATGTTCAATTGTTAAAGTTATAATCAACAAGTGGATCAGAGATATAATAGGTGCCTCTATGCTACCAAGTAAATAGGTATAACAATAAAATTTATCGCTGTCAATTCATTACAAAACAGAGCCAGTATTATGGTACCGTGCTGTAGTAGGACATAAATTATGGTGAAGTTTATTTATGCACCTTAGATAATATATAAGGTCTTTGCCATACTCACAGGTACCTACTTTTAGTAAGTTACGAAATTTTATTGTACCTACAACCTGTTATGGTTTCTCTATGCACTTGTTCTATATTTTATTATAGTCATTGCACTTGTTCCGTAATAGTATTTCTATACTCTGTGATCTATTAATCAAATGAATCTTATAGGGACACGTCCAAGGATAAGAAGAAGATGAGCTATTTGTGTTGGTTTAGGTAGTTGAAGTGATTCTGTTGCCTGACAAATGACTCAATGACTCAACCTGTCTCTTGTGAAAAAGGTATGACTGGTCTACTTTACGTCATCACGCCACTATAACAAATCAGTCTAAATTATCATTTTCCATTATCACTCGTGCCTCGTTATATTGCCAGAAACATCCCGCCCTCAAGTTTGAAAACTTTAGAGCTTAAACCGGCAGTGGTAATCCATCTATTTACAAAAATGCTCACATTGAAAAGTAAAGTTTCATTGCTGCTTAAGTGATCATGGAAAGGTTTTAGCACAACATAATGTGGATGTGTAGGAAACAAAAGTAATGTACAAATCTGTTTTTGTAAAACAAACATATTGTATGAATCTAAATCTTCATGTTTATTCATCATTCATTACCGAATTCTCTTCTTCATATTTTTCTCTTTGTAAGTTTGTATGGCTTCCTTTTACTTGTATTTATTTCTCTTGGTGCTGATTTTGTTGTTTTCATTCTTTTTGGGGGAAAATCAGTTCGGTTTACTCGTATACAGAGGCAAAAGGGAGTTTTGGCGTCTCCACTAAAATTATTGAGATTCATACAGTTAATTATCAACATACGAGTAGATAAACAATTTCTAAGGAATTTGAATTGTATTGACATTTTTGTCTTTATTGCTTTTATTGAACATCTTACTTTCGACTAAAACATTGTCATGGGAACATAAACAATCAAACAATCTTTGACCAACACCGAAAAAAGTCGAACCATTTAGTTGCAAGTGTAAACGGACCTTTTTCCTAAACTTTCGTGCTCTGTTTCTACTTTCTATTTATTTTCTCTGTTAACTACTCATTTTCGTCTTGAGCATAGTCGTTGTTGTTTTTGTTTTCCTCCTTCTCCTTTTCTTTCTCTTCTTCCTCCAAGTCTTCGTGTTCTTCCTTTTCTTCTCTTCTTTTGAAAACTTTGGCGAAGAAAAATCGTTTTCATTTGAACTGACAAACTCATGTGGAAGAATAAATTTTCTTCAAACAACACAAACGCTTTTCATTTCCCTCTCGTTCTTTCACTTCTCTTCTTCTTTCTTGTCCTCTCTCTTTATCTCTCCCACGTCGCGTCGTCTTCCTCCTCAATATTTGGTCCTGAATGTAACCTGCCATTCATCAAAGGAATTTTTTTCTAACATAGAGTCACTCTTGGAAACAGTATCAAGATTTTCCAATATTTGGTCCTGAATGGCAGGATTGGCAGGTAACGGGCCCAGCTTGTTCGACGGAAAATCTTGATACTGTTCCCAAGAGTGACTCTAATGTTAGAAAATATTTCTTTCGATGAGACAATATATACTAAGTTAGTCAAATTCCATAAAAATAAATATCTACTCTGTAGGTATATTACTGTATTCAGAACTTTTTTTAATCAAGAAAGAAAATCAAAAGATTTTTACATGATCTGTCAGTGCTTATGACAGAATAACCAGTGTTATTAGTGGAGATGACAGAATAACCAGTATTATTAGTGGAGATGACAGAATAACCAATTTTATTAGTGGAGATGACAAAATAACCAGCTCTAAGAGGATCCAGAGGAACTCATGAGTATTAGTGGAGATGACAAAATAATCTAAGTCATTAGTGGAGATGCCAAGTATCAATATTAGTGGAATCCATTCAGTGGAGATAATCAAAGAGCTCAGTCTACTGGGAACTCTGAAGAGATCCTTTCCCTCTTTCTTCTCCCTCTTTTCACCGTTGTTCTCTCTCTCTCTCTCTTTTGCTTCGTTCTCATTCTCTCGTCTTTCTTCTCTCAGTATTCACTCACTTTTGCGAACAATTTTATTCCGTTTTCCTTTGTGTTACTTTTGGTATTATCATTATTTGTTTTACGTTCTACTTCATGTGTTTTATTTTGCTCTCCTTTCTGGTTCCACAAGTTTCCTTCGTTTCATTATAGACAGGGTGGCCCTGAATAAAGTTCTCATGGAACCCTATTCACACAAAAGCGTCATAAAAATAAAACGGAAAGTTTTGAGACATTCATATTCTCATCCTTCTTCCTTGCCTTGTTCTTCTGCATTAATCTTATTATTACACTTTATTTCATTTCCATTGAGAATGATTATATTCCTTTGCAGTTTGCACGGAGGGTTTTGTTCAATTTTCTCATTAAGTTTAACATCTATGTACGGATTATTTTGCGTGTTCTTACCTTTTGTCCCGAATCTCTTCAAAGGAATTCTGCATTTCTAGATGTATTGTAATTTAAAATTTGGAAATGGAGAACCATTTTCGCAATTTGTTACACTGTGGAAAAGTTTTACATGAATCAACACAAGGCATTGGGAATCTCAACCAAGTTTTTACGTGGACTTTCAATTGAGATGACACAGTAACCATCAGTGTTATTGAATTTTTTTTTCAAGATAATAACTGATATGTAGCACACAGTTAACACATAAATTCGCTCCTCACCAGCACCCAGTCGAACCTTTGGGGACCAATCTTTCTCTACAGTTCACAGAACCAACCACTATCTATTATATTATCAGTTGTCTGAGAAGTATGCTGTGTCGTTTTCGCAACCTAAACTTTGGGCACTCCGTCAATAAATTTTATGTTTGTCTCTGAAGGAAGCGTAATTTTTCCAGCGGTTTCCGAGGAGCCAAATCGTCCTAAGCCGCCACTGAAATATGAATTCGAATCTCTTCAAAGGAATTCTGCATTTCTAGATGTATTGTAATTTAAAATTTGGAAATGGTTCTCCCATTTTCACAATTTGTTACACTGTGGAAAAGTTTTACATGAATCAACACAAGGCATTGGGAATCTCAACCAAGTTTTTTACGTGGACTTTCAATGGAGATGACACAGTATTAACCATCAGTGTTATTGAATTTTTTTTTTTCAAGATAATAACTGATATGTAGCACACTATCAGTTAACACATAAATTCGCTCCTCACCAGCACCCAATCGAACCTTTGGGGACCAATCTTTCTCTACAGTTCACAGAACCAACCACTATCTATTATATTATTAGCTGTCTGAGAAGTATGCTGTGTCGTTTTTGCAACCTAAACTTTGGGCAGTCCGTCAATTTTATGTTTGTCTCTGAAGGAAGCGTAATTTTTCCAGCGGTTTCCGAGGAGCCAAATCGTCCTAAGCCGCCACTGAAATATGAATGGAGACGGATTTAGCATTTCTCAAGATAATTGTGATATGCTTCTGCCTTGTACCTACCGTCTCATTCATTCCAGCGGTATTTCATCTTGACAATGATTCAAAACTGTCGTTTCCGTTTACAATAATAATAATGGCACACGCAACTCTTTCTTAATCTCTGTTTAATTTTCATACATGTTAAAAAAATATTATAAAAAATAAAATAATAATAATAAAATATGTAACAGTTGTGGGTTCGAATTTATTCGAAGATGACTTGAATGGTTAGACTTTGCACTGCAAGGAGCCCTTTCAGCTGGATAAAAAAAAAACAAGTCCTCAATGCTTTGAAGTCCTTGACGTGACGTTTTTCCGAAATTTTCAGAACTTTTCTGTCTTCTGCCTTTACGAGGTTGTGTGAACCTTCAGGCAGCAGAATTTGACGTGTCCAAGGCCTCTTAATGGGCAAAAAATGTGAAGATGCTCTTATAGGATTAAAAATAAAATCTTCTTGTGCTGTTTTCACACTTGTAACACGTGAGCTCATTTGGACTGAGAAGCTGTCAAGTTCCTGACGTTAGGATGACCAAGAGATTTCTCCATTCAGTGGAGATAATCAAAGAGCTCAGTCTACTGGGAACTCTGAAGAGATCCTTTCCCTCTTTCTTCTCCCTCTTTTCACCGTTGTTCTCTCTCTCTCTCTCTTTTGCTTCGTTCTCATTCTCTCGTCTTTCTTCTCTCAGTATTCACTCACTTTTGCGAACAATTTTATTCCGTTAATTAAAAAGTTGTAAGGTTCATCAAAAAGAGAATAATATTCCTATAGCTATAGGTAGATTTGTAGAAACTTAACCCATCCTTTAGGGCTGTTTGGCCCTACACCTAAGCCTCTGAGTGCGCTTTTTTATGATGATTCCTTTTTTTTTATGATGTATGTCTCTTTTATAGGTCACAAAATGAGTTTATCTTGGAAAGAGCAAGGAGTTTGCCCTACAAATTATCAAGCTTGCCGGCAGGCGTTCAAAAGTCAAGAGTCCGAAGGGACACCCAGCCTAAGCCTATACAGAAAACCAGGATGAATAATTTTTCCCTATTCAACTTCAAAGGTTTTGCATTTATTGAAGGATAAATACCTAGTAGACTTTGAGAACCGTTGAAGTCTTTATGTCCTGAACTACAGTCTTCGGTCTGTAAATACAAGATTTTTATTCGTAAACTTAAGATGAGTGTCTTAAAAAAGAATGCACTTGAACTTTTTTAGAAAAAACCCCTTTCGGGTTAAAAGTATATTTATTTTTTATAAATACAATCTCTGGAAACAGATCTTTCCACAATCATAGCTACTACACCGTTGTTTTTGCTGTTATGAAGTATTTTGTCAAAGAAGATTTTGGACATATTTACCAAAGTTTATTATTTCCTCTTCCCCAAATCAAAAATAGATTTATACCCAATAACCAAAGTTCACCTTCTTTATTATATTTTCTGGGATTCATCTACCTACTTGAGATTTCTTAAATCAGTTATCTAAAATAATGTTGAGATAAGCCGCCCATAAAAAATCTTTTTATTAATGGTTTTTCCAAAACTTGTATGTTCCTTACATGCTGTTGTAAATCGTAATGTGGAGGGAGTGAGGTTTTTCCATTTTTTTTTTTCTTTTTCAAAATTCAATTTTCTTTTCTAATAACCAAAGTTCACCTTTTTTATTATATTTTCTGGGATTCATCTACTTGAGATTTCTTAAATCAGTTATCTAAAATAATGTTGACATAAGCCGCCCATAAAAAATCTTTTTATTAATGGTTTTTCCAAAACTTGTATATTCCTTACATGCTGTTGTAAATCGTAATGTGGAGGGAGTGAGGTTTTTCCATTTTTTTTTTTCTTTTTCAAAATTCAATTTTCTTTTCTTTAATTTTTATACATATTTATAAAAGATTAAATTCTATGCTGGCAATGCATTATATGTGGGCTAAAAAAATCTCTACAAAGAAGCAAACAAAATAATAATTGGAAATTTCTGAGGCCTAGTGTCAACACTTTGTTTTTTCCCCCACCTAATCAAGGACAAATGCCCCACCTGGCCATATTTTTGTCAGCACAGTACAGGTACTAATTTAACAGCATTTGACTTTACAACATGTTACCACAAAAATTCAAACAAAACAGCACACATAAAAGAAGAAACAAACTCAAAGAGAATTCAAATAAAAGTGTGCTTGCATTCTTAATTATCAGATGTATGTACATATTTCCTCGAAAATTTTAGAAAGAAAACCTGTAGGTACCTAACTTCTCTGTTTATTTATTCAATAGCTCTTGAAAAGGTAATTCGATTTTGATAAACATTTGGTAAAAATGTACAACACACAAAGAAAACATGCTGAAGACTGGCACACCTTGTATCGGCCCTGTGACACTTGACTACAATATCATACAATCATAATATGTGCAGTTTTATTGTAGTGTGAGTTGTGACTTTAACTTTATTGCTTCATTTACTTTGCCTCAGTATGCTTTTGCATTCAAACACTGTTTGTTCTTTCTCTTTAAATGATTGTTGTTGCATTATTGTACACTCCAACTCTTTTTCTTCTTCTTTCATGGATATATTGAGGACTTGTAGGGCACTGTTGATTGCTATGATTTCTAACGCCAGTTCTGTTACACGGTCTTTTTGAACCTCCCGCTCAATAGTGTTTGAATTGATGATGTTGTTATCGGCTTTTTTCAAAACTAGGTCACAACTAATTGATGTTTACGTACTTATATGCTATACAGAACTACCTTTCTTTAACTTTGACGTTGAGGATCAATCACAACCGGTTGTCCCTTGACAATTGTCCGGATGGAAATGGAAAACATAAATGTCAACCAACCCACATTTTCCCTATGTAATAAATGCATTTCCTCTACTTCTCTTCCTCCTAAAGAACTTGGGAGGAAGATATAAATTTTTTCGTGCAAAACTTGATTGTAAATTTATTAATTTTTTATGCAGATGATATCTTTTCATATATTATTTTTTATGGACTTTGTCTGCATTTGTCCGTCTGCTTTAGTTAGGTAGAAACATGGCTAATTTAAAATTAGGTGCCTACATAGCTTTTGTACAAAAAATGAATAATTATGTATGTACTATGTAGATATTGCACTTAAATCGCTTTTTTCAAGCTCAAGCTAAGGTATCAAATTCTCCCTCTTTCCGGTTGAAATTTCATAGTTGTCAGCACTGTTTCTACCAAGCCCTGAGCCGCCGGAGCACCTATCCCGTGTTATTTTCATTCGAGAAATAAGAAAAACATTTGAATTATTATTATCATCATTTCACATCTGAAACATGTGATCTTGATTGTGACGTCATCGACTTCCGGTCGTCAGAGTAAAACCACAGTTCTACTTCTCATTATCGTGTTGTATTTTATTATTATCTAACATCTATTATCATGATCGTTGATGTTATTATAAATTCTCTAATGATACACACTGTGTGATGAGTTTGCTTCGAATGAGCGATCTCTCGGTTAAAAGGCGACAGGGTTGACCGCTATCTTAATTATTATTTAGCACCAGGCCAATTTTGCGACGTAGGTATTATGTCTACAGGAAAGTAGAAGTTGTGATTTGGCATCTCCACTAACGTTATTATTTGTACACCACATCACATAAGTGCACTTGACATCTCCACTAATACATAGATATTGCTATTGTAATATGGACAGTACCTACATCACATGGGTGTATTTAACATCTCCACTAACTTCATTTTTCGAACACTACGTCATATAAGTGTACTTGTCATCTCCACTAACAAATGGGTGAAATGAGCACTGAGCACGGGCACTATACATATACAACTATTCTTCATCATAATATGAGTATTTAAGAGAGAATAAATAGAGATTCGACTTACCTTACAGTAGTGTTGGCTGCGTTCATGATCTTCTCTCGAATACTGAGAGTCATTTAAGTCCTGGAATCAGAGGGAAATTTCCAAATGAGTAAATAATAATATGCATTGTGTAGGTTAGTTGTACATAAAAAGCCCACTCTGAGGCTCAGGTGTTGGGGTAAACGGCCCTAAAAGATGGGTTAAGCTTATACGTCTACGAATGTAGGCTAGTGCTAACATCTTTTTGTTATTGAAATGTGACTTTACTGTTACTCAAGGCTACGTTTAGGTGCTAGTTGCCCAAGGTTTATAAATCTTGGGATTAAGAAGCTTTCTAGATTGTGGCAGGGCCTAGGCAACCATTAGAGGGACTACCTTGCCGGGTAAATAAAAAGTTGTCTAAATAAATGGTTAGAAAGCAGCTCATCTCCCCCCTAGACCTTTGGGGTATCAATTTACTACTACGGAGGCATGAAAGAACAAATAAAAAAGCCCCACAGGGATAACTTGTCGAGAAACAACACAAGGGATATATCAACCTGTTGGCCCATTTTCTCCCCTCTATTGTGCTTCGTTGTTAATAAAATTAGGAAAGAACAAAAGAAGAGAAGGGGGTTATTTCCTGGCTTAATTGTTATGACTATAAATGCTTGAACTAGATCCATTCAGTAAAGATAATCAAAGAACTCAGTCTACTGGGAACTCTGAAGAGATCCTTTCCCTCTTTCTTCTCCCTCTTTTCACCGTTGTTCTCTCTCTCTCTCTTTTGCTTCGTTCTCATTCTCTCGTCTTTCTTCTCTCAGTATTCACTCACTTTTGCGAACAATTTTATTCCGTTTTCCTTTGTGTTACTTTTGGTATTATCATTATTTGTTTTACGTTCTACTTCATGTGGTTTATTTTGCTCTCCTTTCTGGTTCCACAAGTTTCCTTCGTTTCATTATAGACAGGGTGGTCCTGAATAAAGTTCTCATGGAACCCTGTTCACACAAAAGCGTCATAAAATTAAAATGGAAAGTTTTGAGACATCCCATATTCTCATCCTTCTTCCTTGCCTTGTTCTTCTGCATTAATCTTATTATTACACTTTATTTCATTTCCATTGAGAATGATTATATTTAGTAAAGCAAAGAAAGTGTACCAAAACTCATCGAGAATTTTTAGAATCACCCTGTACGCAATATGCTAATGAAGCCAGCAACTTTGTAACTCCGTGAAGGACGTTCCAAGCCTGCAGAGGTCCCATTTATCCATACACATAACGGAGCTTTGTTTTTACCTGGTCAGTGGAATTCGAAGCCCAATACAGGGCGAATCAAAAAGACTGATCAAAATTTCCGATTACATGAGTAACACTTTTGAGCTTACCTATTAGGGTGACTAGAACAAAGGGATGGACAAAGCACAAGTAAATGATCTTTGTAGCCCTATTTTGTTGGTATGAAAAATAAATAAAATTGCATGGTAGTATCACGGAGAAGAAGATTCATTTGTATCTTGGAATATCAGGCAGATATGAGTAATTAAATTATTACAATTACATTTTCAATATCTCTATAGTAGCTTCATAAGATTCAGATTTGTGGACTCAGTGAAGTAGGTACTGTTATTAGTTCCCAGGTTGCTTGATACTGTTAAGATCTTGTTGATTAATTATTCTAATCACGAAACTCATCAGGGGTAACATTAGAACCAATAGAGCAGTAACCCATTGAGCAATCATAACCGGGCAACATGACTAACATCTATTTGAACTGGAAATGTGTAAGTCCTCTGGGCTATTTCAATAAACACAAGTTTATGACATTAAATAGCCATGTATAGCACCCAGTTTACAGAAAGCTGAATTTCTTATCAAACTGTTGTAAAACTTGTTTCCCTGATATTTAACAATACACCTGTATATTATGTCCACTTGTCATACTCTACAGGGTGTATTCGAAAATCCGGCCAACTTTCACACACGTGAACGTAGAAATGTAGGTTCTACAACTTGTTTCTTGTCAGATTTAGAGAAATATTTGTGAAATACCTGTTGTGTCCACTCGCAGGTTTTGATGCTTTGGGAAATGTCAATGCGTTATGACATATTGTTGCTGTTTGAATTTTTATCAACAACAGTTGATTTGTCTAAAAAGTTCTAAACAGGGTTTCTTGGTTTGGAAGTCGCTGTTTTACACGCACGAGGTATGCCAAACCTTCTGAAAGAGCCTAGCAGGATAATAATAGGTTGGGCCGTTACTCAAATCTTAAGGCCAAAACCTCGAACAATGGTGTGGTGAATATAGCATCTCCACCAAAATAATATAGGTATCGTAGAATAAATGAACTTCAAACACAATGCTTTTATTGATACCCTTCAGAACATTAGATTTAACTATGTATTTATTTACCTACAAATCCGAATCTTTCGTATGTTATACCTAATCTCCAACTTACTTCACAGATATCACACAACTTCTTATTAAGCCAAAGTTTTGTCAGGCTCTTTGAACCCTCCAGTTTTGCCTCTCAAGATTTGCCATGAAACCTTTCTTTAACCTTTCACCCCTGAGCTTTTTCTAATAAACCTATCGAATGCCCCACTCACTTGGACCAAAGTTTCACCAGCTGTCAGCATCCTAAAAGCGGATGACATTCATCTGTAACTTAGACCTACTTGTGTTTTTGTGTATGTAATCGTAATATGAAAGTGTTCCAATGGACTATTGACCATCACTGGACAAAAAACACTACAACAACACTTCTCAGCTTCTAAGCCAGTCTCTTCTTTCATGTGTCTCTAGCGTCCACACTCACGTATTTATGCAGATTACTGGTCAGTCCAAAGTTCAATCCCCCATCGATCTTAGATATAAATTTGCTGAGGATTGTGTTTCTAGTATATATATATATAACTATATAGCTACAGTTGTTTAGTAATGTGAATGGTGCAAATGTATGCTCTCTCACTCTATCTGAGCTTATCTCTATATTTGTACAAAGTAAAATTCTATTATTATTTTGTCCAGGCAAGATTTTCTAATGGGTTTGATATCTGATGGTCGTTATTGAGACCTTTATATTTAGGGTGACAACGGAGCATACAATAGATGGTTACATACGGGAAAACTCAAAAAGACAAAGAAAATCACAAAAAGGGCCAACCATTGTGGAAAGGAAATTTGAAAATCACGAGAGAGTAGAAGTGGAGAGAAGAAAATATCAGATGTATGTACATATTTCCTCGAAAATTTTAGAAAGAAAACCTGTAGGTACCTAACTTCTCTGTTTATTTGTTCTATAGCTCTTGAAAAGGTAATTCGATTTTGATAGGTAAACATTTGTTAAAAATGTACAACACACAAAGAAAACATGCTGAAGACTGGCACACCTTGTATCGGGCCTGTGACACTTGACTACAATATCATACAATCATAATATGTGCAGTTTTATTGTAGTGTGAGTTGTGACTTTAACTTTATTGCTTCATTTACTTTGCCTCAGTATGCTTTTGCATTCAAACACTGTTTGTTCTTTCTCTTTAAATGATTGTTGTTGCATTATTGTACACTCCAACTCTTTTTCTTCTTCTTTCATGGATATATTGAGGACTTGTAGGGCACTGTTGATTGCTATGATTTCTAACGCCAGTTCTGTTACACGGTCTTTTTGAACCTCCCGCTCAATAGTGTTTGAATTGATGATGTTGTTATCGGCTTTTTTCAAAACTAGGTCACAACTAATTGATGTTTACGTACTTATATGCTATACAGAACTACCTTTCTTTAACTTTGACGTTGAGGATCAATCACAACCGGTTGTCCCTTGACAATTGTCCGGATGGAAATGGAAAAACTAAATGTCATCCTACCCACATTTTCCCTATGTAATAAATGCATTTCCTCTACTTCTCTTCCTCCTAATGAACTTGGGAGGAAGATATAAATTTTTTCGTGCAAAAACTTGATTGTAAATTTATTAATTTTTTATGCAGATGATATCTTTTCATATATTATTTTTTATGGACTTTGTCTGCACTTGTCCGTCTGCTTTAGTTAGGTAGAAACATGGCTAATTTAAAATTAGGTGCCTACATAGCTTTTGTACAAAAAATTAATAATTATGTATGTACTATGTAGATATTGCACTTAAATCGCTTTTTTTCAAGCTCAAGCTAAGGTATCAAATTCTCCCTCTTTCCGGTTGAAATTTCATAGTTGTCAACACTGTTTCTACCAAGCCTTGAGCCGCCGGAGCACCTATCCCGTGTTATTTTCATTCGAGAAATAAGAAAAACATTTGAATTATTATTATCATTTCACATCTGAAACATGTGATCTTGATTGTGACGTCATCGACTTCCGGTCGTCAGAGTAAAACCACAGTTCTACTTCTCATTATCGTGTTGTATTTTATTATTATCTAACATCTATTATCATGATCGTCAATGTTATTATAAATTCTCTAATGATACACACTGTGCGATGAGTTTGCTTCGAATGAGCGATCTCTCGGTTAAAAGGCGTCAGGGTTGACCGCTATCTAATTATTATCTAGCACCAGGCCAATTTTGCGACGTAGGTAGGTATTATGTCTACAGGAAAGTAGATGTTGTGATTTGGCATCTCCACTAACATTATTTGTACTCCACATCACATAAGTGCACTTGACATCTCCACTAATACATATTGCTTTTGTATGGACAGTACCTACATCACATGGGTGTATTTAACATCTCCACTAACTTCATTTTTCGAACACTACGTCATATAAGTGCACTTGACATCTCAACTAAATTTATTGTTCTATTATGGTCAGTACATCACATGAGTGTAGGTACTTGTCATCTCCACTAACAAATGGGTGAAATGAGCACTGAGCACGGGCACTATACATATACAACTATTCTTCATCATAATATGAGTATTTAAGAGAGAATAAATTTAATAGAGATTCGACTTACCTTACAGTAGTGTTGGCTGCGTTCATGATCTTCTCTCGAATACTGAGAGTCATTTAAGTCCTGGAATCAGAGGGAAATTTCCAAATGAGTATAAATAATAATATGCATTGTGTATAGGTTAGTTGTACATAAAAAGCCCACTCTGAGGCTCAGGTGTTGGGGTAAACAGCCCTAAAAGATGGGTTAAGCTTATACGTCTACGAATCTACATTAGTGCTAACACCTTTTTGTTATTGAAATGTGACTTTACTGTTACTCAAGGCTACGTTAAGGTGCTAAAAATTTGCCCAAGGTTTATAAATCTTGGGATTAAGAAGCTTTCTAGATTGTGGCAGGGCCTAGGCAACCATTAGAGTTGATTAGAGGGACTACCTTGCCGGGTAAATAAAAAGTTGTCTAAATAAATGGTTAGAAAGCAGCTCATCTCCCCCCCTAGACCATTGGGGTATCAATTTATTACTACGGAGGCATGAAAGAACAAATAAAAAAGCCCCACAGGGATAACTTGTCGAGAAACAACACAAGGGGTATATCAACCTGTTGGCTCATTTTCTCCCCTCTATTGTGCTTCGTTGTTAATAAAATTAGGAAAGAACAAAAGAAGAGAAGGGGGTTATTTCCTGGCTTAATTGTTTCCTTCCTCCATGGGTAATTACGCTTGAAACAATTCATTTCATTTCACACCTCTGAGTTTTGTTTCTAGTTCAATCTTTATTTGTCATTCCATTCCATTTCTATTGAACTGTGCAGTTTTCAAGTTGTTATTGATAGCCTTCATTTCTATTCTTTACCGATTGTTTACTGTTTTCTGTGTTCCCATGCCTTGTTGATAGTTAGGCTCAAGTTCATTATTGATTGAATTAGTGCTTTTGTTGTACAGTTTTTTATCGAGCAACTTTGAAGAAGTAAAGGCTTTCCTTTTAAAGATTTAGTAAACATTTTTCTTTGGCAATAACGGTGGTTGCACTCTTATAAGGCAACTGAATTGGATTAAAAGTTGTTCTGGTGTTTTATATTTGTCTCGTAATTTCCTTGTTATTTACAGTTCCATTTCAATATTTTCAATTGACATTTTTTTTATTTTACAAATCTGTCTCCTTTCTTTTATGTTCAACTCTTCTATTAGTCCAAACTTATTCTCTCGGCATCCCTTGGGCATATTTAAGATGCTCCAAATAAATTGAAATAAAAGAAGCTACAACTAAACACTGCTCACATAACATAACGAAAAATATGAACCTCTCCAAAAATTATGAAATGTAAAGAAAAATATGAATAAAAATTATGAAATGTGATGATATAAAACTTGATATTGTCTGTGTGTTTCTTCCTCTTTTTCTTTCGTCTAAGATAATAGAAAAGAGAAAAATGTTGAACAAATTTTTATGAAGTGAGAACAGGCAAAGTATATTGTTCTGAAGTTTCATCAGAGCTAACATAGGCCTATTCTAAAAAGAAGAAAAAAATCTCTTGCCCATTGATAGAATTCTCATAACAATGTTCTTTCCTACACGATATAATATTTTGAATTATTGCTAAAGGTTTATATGGACATGATAACATTGATAGCCCTATGTAAGTACCTTCCTCTTCTAAAAAGAATAAAAAAATCTCTTGCCCATTGATAGAATTCTCATAACAATGCTCTTTCCTACACGATATAATATTTTGAATTATTGCTAAAGGTTTATATGGACATGATAACATTGATAGCCCTATGTAAGTACCTTCCTACGTACGTCTACAGACTTTGTTACATAGTATTTGATTGATTGATTGATTGATTATTTGATTGTTAAACGACTTATAGCATTTCTTATAATCATCAGAAGATTTGCTATCAAGAAGAAGTACATGTTATTCACTAGGAATTTAGGAAAACAATTAAAGCCATACCACATATGTATCTTGCGCTTAATTGATTGATTATTTAATTGTTAAACGACTTATAGCATTTCTTATAATCATCGGAAGATTTGCTATCAAGAAGAAGTACATGTTATTCACTAGGAATTTAGGAAAACAATTAAAGCCATACCACATATGTATCTTGCGCTTAGCTCGGAGTCTATAAATATAAAATAATATTGAGCATTCATCAAAGTAGACGAAACACATAAATCATCACGTCTATTAATTTCACCACGAAAAAAAAGCAAAAAAAATTGGCACTCTTACTTTAAATTGAGTATTAATAATCACTCAAGTTTTTTTCAAGTACCCCAAGAGATGTAAGATGTGATGTAGTCATTTCCGTAGTAATGTAAGGTACGTTCTACCTAACGTGATAGAATCTGTCTTACTCGTATAGGATATCTCACTAGATGTAGGGGTGAGCTATTCTTTTATGTCCTTTATTTCAAATGGCAGCCGCTATTAGGTGCCTACACTGGTCAAGATGTCATTTGAACAAATATTGTCCATTGCCTGCACTTAAACAACTTGTTCATTACCCTGTAAGGTACGTTCTACCTACGTGATAGAATCTGTCTTACTCGTATAGGATATCTCAGTAGATGTAGGGGTGAGATCTTCCTTTATGTTCTTTATTTCAAATTGCAGCCGCTATTAGGTGCCTACACTGGTCAAGATGTCATTTGAACAAATATTGTCCATTGCCTGCACTTAAACAACTTGTTCATTACCTAAATTATTTTGAAAAGTATGTACATCTCCAATCTCTAGTACCGCGATATGAATATTATGGAGTTTTGGTGTCTCCACTAAGAAGTGAATTGTTTAGATTTAGGATATCAACGTATTTTAACTGATTCTATTGGGATCAAACTAGGTATTTGCACCAGCTATGTTAGTATGTAACTATGGGAGGGGGTGCAAAACTTTGAACCCTGTACATTTCTTTGATATGTCTTTCTAAATATTCATTTTTAATAAAATATACTCTCTTCATCTAAGAAAAAAAATTAATCTGATATCACATCCAACTTCCAGTCTGACAGATCATTTCTCCACTCCCGCAATCCCAACTTCCTCCAAAAAATTTAAATTTGTGATGTTCTCAAATAAGAATTTTTTTCCAACACCCAAGCGCGTAATGCGACAGTCTTAAATCTCAAGATAGGTTGTTTTTGTTTTCCTCCTTCTCCTTTTCTTTCTCTTCTTCCTCCAAGTCTTCGTGTTCTTCCTTTTCTTCTCTTCTTTTGAAAACTTTGGCGAAGAAAAATCGTTTTCATTTGAACTGACAAACTCATGTGGAAGAATAAATTTTCTTCAAACAACACAAACGCTTTTCATTTCCCTCTCGTTCTTTCACTTCTCTTCTTCTTTCTTGTCCTCTCTCTTTATCTCTCCCACGTCGCGTCGTCTTCCTCCTCAATATTTGGTCCTGAATGTAACCTGCCATTCATCAAAGGAATTTTTTTCTAACATAGAGTCACTCTTGGAAACAGTATCAAGATTTTCCAATATTTGGTCCTGAATTCAATATTTGGTCCTGAATGGCAGGTAACCTGCCATTCATCAAAGGAATTTTTTTCTAACATAGAGTCACTCTTGGAAACAGTATCAAGATTTTCCAATATTTGGTCCTGAATGGCAGGATTGGCAGGTAACGGGCCCAGCTTGTTCGACGGAAAATCTTGATACTGTTCCCAAGAGTGACTCTATGTTAGAAAATATTTCTTTCGATGAGACAGTACTAAGTTAGTCAAATTCCATAAAAATAAATATCTACTCTGTAGGTACATTACTGTATTCAGAACTTTTTTTAATCAAGGAAGAAAACCCAAAAGATTTTTACATGATCTGTCAGTGCTTATGACAGAATAACCAGTGTTATTAGTGGAGATGACAGAATAACCAGTATTATTAGTGGAGATGACAGAATAACCAGTATTATTAGTGGAGATGACAGAATAACCAATTTTATTAGTGGAGATGACGTAAAGCAAAGAAAGTGTACCAAAACTCATCGAGAATTTTTAGAATCACCCTGTACGCAATATGCTAATGAAGTCAGCAACTTTGTAACTCCGTGAAGGACGTTCCAAGCCTGCAGAGGTCCCATTTATCCATACACATAACGGAGCTTTGTTTTTACCTGGTCAGTGGAATTCGAAGCCCAATACAGGGCGAATCAAAAAGACTGACCAAAATTTCCGATTACGTGAGTATAACACTTTTGCATGAGCTTACCTATTAGGGTGGCTAGAACAAAGGGATGGACAAAGCAGAAGTAAATGATCTTTGTATCCCTATTTTGTTGGTATGAAAAAGAAATAAAATTGCATGGTAGTATCACGGAGAAGAAGATTCATTTGTATCTTGGAATATCAGGCAGATATGGGTAATTATTACAATTACATTTTCAATATCTCTATAGTAGCTATCTTCATAAGATTCAGATTTGTGGAATCAGTGAATTAGGTACTGTTATTAGTTCCCAGGTTGCTTGATACTGTTAAGATCTTGTTGATTAATTATTCTAATCACGAAACTCATCAGGGGTAACTTGCTAGACAATGAAGAATGTAGAAGTAAGTGCTTGGATACGAAAATCTTCCAATTCTCAAGCTCAGCCAAGAATCAAAAGCGAAATCTACCCAGAAAAACAATTAGTCAAGAACTTTCAATTGACCATTTCCTTCTAGAGCAATATAATTAAGCATCACTACTTTTTTCATAAGTAGGTCTCACATTGAAAACTCATAATAACAGGTATTGACTATTGAGCAATCATAACCGGGCAACATGAGCAACATCTATTTGAACTGGAAATGTGTAAGTCCTCTGGGCTATTTCAATAAACACAAGTTTATGACATTAAATAGCCATGTATAGCACCGGTATTGACTGCCTACCTGTTGAACTTAAGATAATGGAATGTGGCTGATGGCACGGTTTGATCGATTTTGCTGATATATAAATCAATTAAATAAATAATTGGTTTTGCAACTAGTTTTACACATCAGAACTTTCCTCTTCATATCAATCAAGTCTCATCGATCAATCGGACTAGCTCGTTGAACTTGAATACTTGATAGCTTAGATCAAGTTGCCCACGTATAGGTTCACTGCTTCTCTTGGTCACAGTCTTGTAGAAAGGAGTTCCGGGTTCACTCCCCATGTGCAACAACAGTTGATTTGTCTAAAAAGTTCTAAACAGGGTTTCTTGGTTTGGAAGTCGCTGTTTTACACGCACGAGGTATGCCAAACCTTCTGAAAGAGCCTAGCAGGATAATAATAGGTTGGGCCGTTACTCAAATCTTAAGGCCAAAACCTCGAACAATGGTGTGGTGAATATAGCATCTCCACCAAAATAATATAGGTATCGTAGAATAAATGAACTTCAAACAATGCTTTTATTGATACCTTCAGAACATTAGATTTAACTATGTATTTATTTACCTACAAATCGAATCTTTCGTATGTTATACCTAATTGCTACGCACTGAGCTACGAAGTTAGCAAAATGTTTTTCTGTTATCCCGCTGCTGTTTCGGTGTCTGCTGACACAGATTGAAGACCACTGAAGTTCTTTTCATTCATTGTTTCAATTCATTCATTCTTTTTTTTACTTCACAGATATCACACAAACTTCTTGTTAAGCCAAAGGTTTTGTCAGGGCTCTTTGAACCCTCAGTTTCAGCCTCTTCAAGATTTTGCCATGAAACCTTTCTTAACCTTTCACCCCTGAGCTTTTTCTAATAAAACCTATCGATGCACCACTCACTTCTTACTTCACAGATATCACACAAACTTCTTATTAAGCCAAAGGTTTTGTCAGGGCTCTTTGAACCCTCAGTTTTAGCCTCTTCAAGATTTTGCCATGAAACCTTTCTTAACCTTTCACCCCTGAGCTTTTTCTAATAAAACCTATCGATGCACCACTCACTTGGACCAAAGTTCACCAGCTGTCAGCATCTAAAAGCGGATGACAAATTCATCTGTAACTTAGACCTACTTGTGTTTTGTGTATGTAATCGTAATATGAAAGTGTTCCAATGACTATTGACCATCACTGGACAAAAAACACTACAACAACACTTCCTCAGCTTCTAGCCAGTCTCTTCTTTCATGTCTCTAGCGTCCACACTCACGTATTTATGCAGATTACTGGTCAGTCCAAAGTTCAATCCCCCATCCGATCTTAGATATAAATTGTGCGAGGATTGTGTTTCTAGTATATATATAACTATAATAGGTACAGTTGTTTAGTAATGTGAATGGTGCAAATGTATGCTCTCTCACTCTATCTGAGCTTATCTCTATATTTGTACAAAGTAAAATTCTTCGATCTTAGATATAAATTGTGCGAGGATTGTGTTTCTAGTATATATATATATATAACTATAATAGCTACAGTTGTTTAGTAATGTGAATGGTGCAAATGTATGCTCTCTCACTCTATCTGAGCTTATCTCTATATTTGTACAAAGTAAAATTCTATTATTATTTTGTCCAGGCAAGATTTTGTAATGGGTTTGATATCTGATGGTCGTTATTGAGACCTTTATAATAAGGGTGACAATGGAGCATACAATAGATGGTTACACACAGGAAAACTCAAGAAGACACAGAAAATCACAAAAAGGGCCAACCATTGTGGAAAGGAAATTTGAAAATCACGAGAGAGTAGAAATGGAGAGAAGAAAATATCAGATGTCTAATGGGTTTGATATCTGATGGTCGTTATTGAGACCTTTATATTTAGGGTGACAACGGAGCATACAATAGATGGTTACATACGGGAAAACTCAAAAAGACAAAGAAAATCACAAAAAGGGCCAACCATTGTGGAAAGGAAATTTGAAAATCACGAGAGAGTAGAAGTGGAGAGAAGAAAATATCAGATGTATGTACATATTTCCTCGAAAATTTTAGAAAGAAAACCTGTAGGTACCTAACTTCTCTGTTTATTTGTTCTATAGCTCTTGAAAAGGTAATTCGATTTTGATAGGTAAACATTTGTTAAAAATGTACAACACACAAAGAAAACATGCTGAAGACTGGCACACCTTGTATCGGCCCTGTGACACTTGACTACAATATCATACAATTCTTGCGCTTCCATTGATCATGATGCTCTACTAGAAAATTAGATTACTTTTACTTGTCTAATATTGCTAGACAATGAAGAATGTAGAAGTAAGTGCTTGGATACGAAAATCTTCTAATTCTCAAGCTCAGCCAAGAATCAAAAGCGAAATCTACCCAGAAAAACAATTAGTCAAGAACTTTCAATTGACTATTTCCTTCTAGAGCAATATAATTAAGCATCACTACTTTTTTCATAAGTAGGTCTCACATTGAAAACTCATAATAACAGGTATTGACTATAAGCTCTTTTTCCCCCTTCGATATATCCCATTTTTGCTTAGACAAACTCAAGTCCAGAGTCCAAATGAATAGGTAGGTGGTAGTCAAATTATTATGAACATTTAGTCCCTGGTTATCATCTAAAATATAGCGAAAACGAGTGGAACCCTCTTGAGAAAATTCAAATCAAGGAAGCATGCAAATCATGAGAGGAGTACCTACACAAACAGACATTAAGATTTAGCCGTAAACACAACACATCTCAAATAATTCATACTGACTGCTCCACAAGAAAAAACAATGCATGAAATAAATAAACAATATTTATTTAGAGACTTTATTTTGAAGACCGTCCAAGATAATATGAAAAAGAAAATGAACAATGCAGATGGAACAAAAAAGTGCATGGGAGAGAGGAAGAATAAGATTTAAGGTAACACATCAGACTATAGCAGAAACAAGAACTAAATTACTAAATATTCTAAATAGTTTATGAAGAAGAATGGAATAAAATTCGCAAGTGGGAGGAAAACTCAAACTGGCACTAAAAGACTGACTATCACATGGCTTTCTCAGAATTAGATTTAAAATTTATAGAACTCATGAAGATGTTATATTTGCAGATGTCAACTGGATGGTTAAGTCAAAGAAGAGTAAAAAATGTTACGAGTAGGTAGGTACCTACAAACAAAGACATCAACAATTTAGATAGATAACAAAAACATGAAAAGGAAGTACAGATTCAATGGTTCATGAGAAGATTTTGAAATCAGTAGAAAAACTTGTAATTAGTGATGCAAAAATACGAATTGTTTAACGATTTACACTATGGTAGGAATGATTTTCACTACTTACAAACAGGTGCAACGACTCGTGGCTTTCGATTCTAGTTAACGGAGATGAAATAAAACCTGCCAGTTTTCTGTCACTTCAAATAATGTACTCTCAGTCGTAATAAGTACATTTACCACAAAACTCACATCAAATATTGAACAAACTGATGTCCCCCCTATTATGCTCCTGGGCAAGAAAGAGAAAACACAAAACAAAACGTGTGTCCGTATTAAAAACCAAAATAATGAAACGTATGAACAAATAAATTTTGGCTGCAACCATCATGCAATAGTATAATAAGTGAGGTCAAGCAAGACCACGAGGAAAAGCAAGAAGGAGGAGGAGATTTAAAAAGAAGCATAATGCAAAGAGAAACATAGAAATAATTAAAATGAAATTATTATACAAATAAATGACGTGTAAAACACAAACGAAAAATAGTTTGTTATTGTGACTCTGAGAAAAATGTGAAAATTCACACACAGACTTTGTAATACATTTGTTCTTTTACTTTTTTCCTTACTTAGCCCATATACCTAATTATGAGGGTCCATAACCATATAATTTTTAACAAATCTAGCTAACTTGCAACTAGTATTGTTTCGAGCAGAAGATCTATCTGTTGCATTTTTCTTAGTTTGTATAGAATTCATTTTCCAGAATGAATTTACCAGCTCTAGAGCCGCTTTGCCAAAAGTGCATGAAGAAAAAAAAGAACGTTAAATAAATTGAGCAGAGCGGTAGTATTGTTTAATGTCGCGGATTATTAAAAGAAGAATAAAATTAATTAAAGCGAAAATTAGCGGATTTTGAATTCTGCTCAGCTATTCAATGTTCTTTTCATGTCCAATTTAAACCGGTGGATATCGTCTGTTGAACATATTTGTATGAAGGTTCATAAGAATGTATGTATGTATTTGGTATTATCTGTAAGACAATCATTTCACGATTACAAGACATGTCTTTTTTTCGTAAATGGAAGAATTTTGAAACACTGAGTAATGAGAACATTTCTATTGTCTGAACTTTTTTCATTAGTCATTCTTCAAGTGAATTGATAGACTTATCTAAAGTTGTATTCCTTACCTAGTCAAACAAATCCTGCGAACTTGTTCTGCCTTCAAAGTATATACCCTGTCTATCTACACAGAATAAAAACTCTTTTGTTTTATATTGATAATAACTATTTAGGTAGTCGATTGGCTTCAAGCAATAGTGCTACTCTTCTTAGCTGTACCTGGTCCATTAATCAAACTTCTATCTGGTTTGAATAGAATTCCATCTAAGTTGCTGTTCTGGGCTGCCAGTATTCAATTCGGACCCCACCTCCCACCTGATTTGTGGTGGAGCCTTTTATTCTCTAGTGGAACAATGTGGGCCAGCTATTTTCCTTATCTAATTTATAAGATCGATAAACATTCGACTTAACTAAACTTTGCTTGCTCATTTATTAATAATAGCTACGGAAGTTATCCTAGAGTTGATTTCTGGAAATGGATTACAAATGATACTTTAGGTGCAACCATATTAAAAGGTTTACCACAAAGGTAAGTTTCTAGAAGACATCTTAATTAACAATAGTGTCATTCCTCAGTTACTACACTACAAATAATATAAATTTAAACCAAATAAATCCAGCCCAATATAACACAGGTTGAGGTTGGTTATAAGCTCCTTTAACACCGCTTCCGAATTTTTGTATCTTTGACTTAAAGGGCACTCGGTTTGAACCATTCTGGTAGCTCGGTTGTCTACTTACCCGGCTTGCTATTAATAAATGACTACTACTGTTCTAGGGCCGCTTAACAATAAGTCGAGTGTGTTATCTTTGAAATAGTTTGCCAATACTGGGTGCTACTCTATGAGACTTGATTTGGGGGGAGATATAACTTGCAGGGGAGAGAAGGCACAGGAATAACAAATATTTTCAAAATGTGGTGGATACCTACGTAATATTTCATTTATTAAACAGAGCAAGAAAATTACCAGAGAAACAGAAGCAGAAGAGAAGCCCAACAGTCCCTAGTTCAGTAAACCTAATTCCTAATGACGGTATTCATTAAACATGTGACCGCGCTCTTTCATAATATTACATGAAGAGATGAAGACAACATCAAATTTCTCTTTGTGAATGGGCAATGAGGTTATAATGGGGTACGCAGGAGAGAAAAACAGAAGAAACGGTGGAAATTGTTGGAGAAAGGAAGTCGGTGTGGGATGGGGATTAGAAAAGAAAACCTGAAAAGGAAAGAGTGAGTGAAAATAAGAAAGAGAGACATGGAGGAAGCTTATACCCAAGATTCAACACATATTGCTCCATAAGGCTTACTGGGTAAATTATTTCATTCCATGCTTCTTGCAGTCGAAATAATGGCAGAACCTTGTCCGGCACTTGCCCTATGCCGATTTCCCTACTCATGAGATCATTAATCAAGAACTGGTTTAGGTTTATGTAAAACGTACTCCGTTCCCTATGGTAAACGGAAAATCCACACTCACGAATCACATCATTTGTGTGAAAAACTGAAAGGAAGGCTCCATGTATAACGTACTCCGTTCCCTATGCTAAACGGAAAATCCACACTCACGAATCACATCATTTGTGTGAAAAACTGAAAGGAAGGCTCTCCGTATCACAACTGGAAACAAAGTATACCTTCTCTTCATCTTACCTTCAAAATGACATGACATAATGCGTCAGTGAGAAAAGCATACCATAAAGAAAAGAGAATAGCAGAAGCAAAGAATAATGGAGGTGGGAATAAAGAACGTAATCAATAATAAATGATTTCTCTTCATCCTACCTTCAAAATGACATGACATAATGCGTCTGTGAGAAAAGCATACCATAAAGAAAAGAGAATAGCAGAAGCAAAGAATAATGGAGGTGGGAATAAAGAACGTAATCAATAATAAATGAAATAATAATCTAAACTAAATTAAACACTGAAAACGTTACACTGGGTTGACATGACGAGGTTAATGAGCCAGCCAACATCAATGTCATATTTCCTTCACCTTCCACTTCCTCACCTCCATCTTCACATCCACCCCTCCCTTCCATCACATCCCATCCTCCCTACACCTAAACCTCCTATCTTTACACTCAAAGTTCACATTTCCTTATCATTTTATATAAAAAAGAAGGGGAAAAAAAAAACTTTTTCTCCGGAATATTGACTATAGGCCGCATATCTTCCGATGATTCTGGTATTAAGGGTCACATCCAGGAATAATTTTAGGGTAAACGGTGGTGGTCTTGAGCCTCTTCTGTGAAAGTCGAATCTGCCAAAATAACACACTCTTAGCTGTGAAATGGGTAAAGTTATAAAGTCGGGGGTGTGACTTAGCTACTGAACCGTCACCCGTGTAGGATAAAAGTGTCCTCAATTTCTTGCCATCTTCTACAACGAATTCACATCCACCCCTCCCTTCCATCACATCCAATCCTCCCTACACCTAAACCTCCTATCCTTACACCTAAAGTTCCCATTTCCTTATCATTTTCTACACAAAAAACTTTTTCTCTGCAATATTGACTAAAGGCCGCATATCTTCTGATGATTCTGGTATTAAGGGTCACATCCAGGAATAATTTTAGGGTAAACGGTGGTGGTCTTGACCCTCTTCTGTGAAAGTCGAATCTGCCAAAATAACACTCTTAGCCGTGAAATGGGTAAACTTATAAAGTCGGGGGTGTGACTTAGCTACTGAACCGTCACCCGTGTAGGATAAAAGTGTCCTCAATTTCTTGCCATCTTCTACAACGAATGAAATTTCGATCTAGGTGGACCACTTTGGCATCAACTTCACATATATTTTTTTCCATACTAAATTTGGTATCTTTCGACTCTAGCTGGCTTTCTTTTTCTTTTTTTTACGAAGGGTTCTGTAAAAAAGTCATAGAAAATATTTTTTTATTATTTATTTTATAGTCGAGAGATTGGATCGGAAAATCTTTCAAGCAAACAGCTTCAAACAGTATCTGGTATCACTGGAGATATTATTTGATATTGACAATATCAGAGGCGGTGCTATTGAAGAGGAGAAGGGGTATCAGAGAAAGTATGAAGATTCCGAGATAATACTTATACCTAAAGGGGTATTGTGAAATCTAGCAAACTTTCTGTACAAACAGAGTGGGTTCACACATATTTTTTTCCATACTAAATTTGGTATCTTTCGACTCTAGCTGGCTTTCTTTTTTTTACGAAGCGTTCTGTAAAAAAGTCATAGAAAATATTTTTTATTATTATTATTATTTATAGTCGAGAGATTGGATCGGAAAATCTTTCAAGCAAACAGCTTCAAACAGTATCTGGTATGACTGGAGATATTATTTGATATTGACAATATCAGAGGCGGTGCTATTGAAGAGGAGAAGGGGGATCAGAGAAAGTATGAAGATTCCGAGATAATACTTATACCTAAAGGGGTATTGTGAAATCTAGCAAACTTTCTGTACAAACAGGGGTGTGGAGGTAAACAAAAAGACCTGTTTACAAGAAAACTGGGGCAGCACAGTTTTCTGGGACAGCAAAGTTTTCTTGTAAATGGTAGATGAAGGTTGTTGTTTTGAGTTTTCGTAGACTGTTATTAGGTCAACATACAACGCAGCCTTCCCTCCTAGTGGTGGAGGTAAACAAAAAGGCCCGTTTACAAGAAAACTGGGGCAGCACAGTTTTCTTGTAAATGGTAGATGAAGGTTGTTGTTTTGAGTTTTCGTAGACTGTTATTAGGTCAACATACAACGCAGCCTTCCCTCCTTCACTGATTTCCGAAGTATTTTCTCTCCAAGAAGAATATATTGGAAAAGATGAAGTAGATATTAATACTTTCTTCCAGTTATTGTATTGGTGTTCCACATTTTATACTTGACAGATTTTCCACAAAAGTCAGCGTCGAAATGAAGAACTATTTCAATTGAAATAAAATAAAGAAATGGGAAAAAAAGAGAGTTCTTTATTACTATTAAAAGTCCATAAAAAGCATTTCTTTTTAGTGAGAATAATATTTTGACTTTATATTTTTCATAAATATGTACATTGAGAAGAGCTTTTTGTCAATGGATCAAAAAACAGCAATAGAGTGCTTACTTGTCTTTCATCTTTCAATTCTTTTCGGCAGTCACTTTGAAAATTATTGTGAGAAATGATACTGCAATTTATAGATACTGAGATTACTGAGGACAGCAAGAGCATAAATGTTCATCAATTCTTTGAAATTTTTTTTTGGTCCACCGTAAATTCCTAAATTTAAACAAACCGGAAATATCATTTTCCTAATTAGGTACCTTTTATTCGCTAGGTAAAGGCATATTGATTTTGAAAAAGAAAAGGCTAAAATAAAGCCAAAGCTGAACTTCTGCAATTTACACACTAAACTCTAAAATGTCTTAATACTCTAGCACCAGGTATTAAGTTCACATCCAAATATCTTCACATAATCCTACTTTATTGAATTTCACACTTTAAAATCGGCTTTAAAATAAGTGGGGATTGAATGGAGGATAGTATAGAGTGGAGAGAGGAGGTTAAAGGAAGAGTTATAAAAGTAGAGTATTGTGTGTTGGAAATTGGAAAAAGCTAAGTTCATCAATTGTATAGCATAGGTCCTATTATAAGACACTGATAAGGTTGAAATTAAACTTTTGTAGACTTCACAAAATCCTTTGTTGACAGATTCTTGGTTTTGAACAGTTGTTAGCTTTAAACAGTTGGTCGTAACACGTTGGCAATTTCATATTTTACTAGTATTAAAGATTGCTTTCTGATTAGCTGAGACAGTAATCTTTCTTCTAATTTTCCCAACATCTGATCACTATCTCTCTAACTAGGTAAATTAGATAGGTACAATCACAAAAAATAAATATAAGTAGGTATAAAAAAATCTAGGAATATTTATTGTTTCGTGTAATCTAACACTAAGCAGAAACATTTATCGCGGAAGAAATAAAATACGAAAAAAGATCCAAAAGCAACATCAGAAGCCGTGTTTTTAGCTGTCATAACCAGTACAGGGTCTGACTTAAGTCACACAATTATTTTGAAGATGTGACAGAAATGGCCAAAAAGGGAATTCAAATTCTATCAGCAATATTGTTCATTATTATTATTTTTTTTTTACAAGTAGGTACTACATATGTAGGTACCTTCCTAAAGATAATTACCTATGTCCCAAAATATTGTCTATCATCAGTTTTATTTTAAAGGGTGGACCACAAAAAATTCCATTTGCATACGTACCTACATTTTTTCGAATCACAAATTCACCCTGAACGTAAATCAAGACAATATTTTGAATTTATAATATTCGGATAGGTATGCGATACAACATATGCTTAACATAATTTTCCGTGTATTATTTTCGGGGCCCCCCTGACAATCTATAATTCCATAATGAGTTTTATTTTAAAGGGTGGACCACAAAAAATTCCATTTGCATACGTACATTTTTTCGAATCACAAAATTCACCCTGAACGTGGATCAAGACAATATTTTGAATTTATAACATTCGGATAGGTATGCGATACAACATATGCTTAACATAATTTTCCGTGTATTATTTTCGGGGCCCCCCTGACAATCTATAATTCCATACCACAAGAGGGAAACATTAACAATTCGCCCACTTAAAATTTTGATTTTTTTTTTCACTTAAAAATGTGTAAACTGTTCAATCCCTCATATCCGCTGTTCTTAGCACCTAATATTTTGTCTTCTAAGTATAATCTATTATACATATAGAGCTTTTCCCAAAGTTAATGTACCGCAGCCCCGGACCAAAACAAAGTCATAGGAAAATAGGAAGAGAAATTGGTATTGTGGTAGGAATCAAGAGGTCTGCGAACATCAACAATATGACAAATGCACACTCTGAATTGAAGTACAAGGGCGACCCAGAGTAGGACCAAAATAGGTAGCAAATTCTGTCCTCAAAGTGCACTGGGGGATGGAAGAGATGTGATAATCGTCATCGTAATTCATAAAAATGATAGAGGAGCAATTAAAACTAATAATCTGGAGTGAAATGTTCATTGGAAGGCACGTATGAAGGATTAATGACAGTTTTCAACATGTTTTTAAACGAAAAAATCTGGTGTGAACATCACACGACTTTCTATTACATTTGCGGAATACGTATTTGAAAAAAAAAAAAAACATGTTTTTTAAACGAAAAAAGCAATAAAATGTTTTCTCTTTTTTTTTTTTTTTCCTTTTCTTTATTTGAGTGTGCCATGAAATTATTTTACAGATCAGCTGATTTGTCCATTATTTAAAAGCATCCTAACCTACGAACCTACATTTCTGCTTAAAGCTCTTTAAATGTGACTCTCAAATTCATAAGGCCCCACTGAAAAGATGCAGACTTCATACGAAGACAACTCATTAGAAAACAAGGATTTAAAAGAAGAAAGAGGGGATGAAGAGGAAAGAGGGGGATTGGTAATACTTTTTACTTTACGTGTTATTATTTTTTCGGTGTAAAATAGGTATCTAATCTGTTATAAAGCTGTAATCTGCGTTGCCATGGGAACCGTTCCATAATCCTTCAACAAATAAACCGTTTGTTCTATTGAAATGATAAAAGCTTTTGATGCTGATTGTATCATTGCTAGTGTACAATACACTACGCTTCATAAAATATTTCATGTAAAAAGGGCCGGGATGTTGAGACCTTTGTAAAGAAATGAACAGGGATTTCTAATTTCTAGAGTTAGACGTTTATAATAATAGGTATAGGTAGGCAGTTAGACATTTGACTCCTCTCCGTTTTATTGAGTATTCATTTATTCAAGCAATTTTAATTTATTTTCAATTTACAACATGGAAATTTCAATAAAACTTTACACAATAAATTAGACCCAAAAAAATATTTCAGGGAAGTGGTGAAATGACGAGAAACAGTGACAGACCGGGGATCTTTATCCTGGCCTCCTTGCAGGGAAACATAATATTTAATATCACGGAAAACTGTTTCTTTTCATCAGAGGCAAAACAGAGAGGTTTCATCATGTTTATTCATTGACCAAGGAGAGGGGGAAGGGGAGATATTCGGGAGGAGGAGGAAATCGAAGGGGAGAAAGAAGAGGAAGGGAAAAAGGAAGAGGGAGAGAATTGAAGGGAAAAAGGAAGAGAGAGAGAGAACTGAAGGGAAGAAGGAGGAGGGAGAGAATTGAAGGGAAAAAGGAAGAGGGAGAGAATTGAAGGGAAGAAGGAAAAGGGAGAGAATTGAGGGGTGGAAGAAAGAGGGAAAAGGAGAGGTGGAGGAATTGAGATAAATAAATATGAAGTATAGAACAGGAGGAAGCAGATGTAAAAGGAAGAAATGTGAAGATCGCCTACCAAGGAGGCATAAAGAGGAGAGCAATGTGCTAATAATACACTCCTTCCTTTTCCTTCAGGCAAGGAGAAGTTTTGTCTTTCCTATTCGAAATTTCATAGGGTATATTCATCAAGGGGGCCCAGATAAAACAATCAATTGCTTTTTATAAATCATTAGTTTTTTTTTTCAAGATTATTATAAAAATAAAAGCTTCTTTGGATTTGTGTTTGCACTTTTCATCTGTTGATTTGTCATGGTTATATTGATGGTACAAGTACCTATTGACTATTGACCTATTCAATTAAGATTTGAAGGTCACTCTAAGATGTACGGAAGATTTTTCCAAAGTCGATAAGAATACTCAAGAGGTATGCAGGAATGTAGGTAAGTATCCGCTAAATAGGTAGATTAGAATACTGGAGATGAACTTTCAAGTTATTTGTAAAGACCAGAGATAGGTAGTTTGGACTAGTGCCATGTGGATCCACCATGAGGAAATGAGGTTAAGCTAAAAACTTTGCAATTACCCATGTAGTCCATGTATGTAGTTACCTACTTGAAATATTTATATATTGCCTTTTCGCAATAATTATTATTATCCAAGAAATACAATATTCGGAATTTATTGGTGTGCTGATCACTGGATTTGGGGTATTCTTTCTTTTTATTTTTCTCATCTCCTATTCCATTCTGAAACGAGATACTTTTTCACGATTTGACAAGAAGTAACGGGTCCTCCTTTTCACAACTAATTATTCATGTTTGTACATTTAATTCTATATTTTAAATTAATTAATCATATCCGTAAAGTACATAAAAACTAATGTATATGAAATGGATTACATGGATATTAATACTAGTCCTGTTCAATACCAAAGTCCTCACGTGCAGCATTGAAAAGCAACTTGAATATGTATTGACAACAAGGAGGGTGAATGAGAAGATAACAAAATAAGAATGATGTATCATTTCAAGAGGGGAAAAGAGTTACTCCTTATACCTATTATGGGTACCTAAAAGTTGAAAGAGGAATCTCTTGTCAGCAGAAAACTTGAGAAGGATCAATATGAAAACAATGGCGAAATACAGTCCATGAGAAAAGAACTAGAAACAAGAGACACAGAAAATTACTTACAATGGTATTATTTTTCACATTTTTATCGTTTGGTTCAGAAGAAGCAAGCTAATTCTACTTCGTTTGATTTCTCGATGTTGTACCCTATTCGAAATCACAAAAATGAATTAGAACTTCTGGAACAACCCAATTAAAATTGGCGAAATTTGTTTTTCACGCCCATCTCAGTTTAAAACATTACGAAATTCCCATTTGCCATCACCCATTTTGTCAAGTTGTAGTGTAGAGAGAGAGAAAGAAACTCATGTAAAATTATTTGCATAGGGACACATAGGCAATTCTTAATAACTGCAAAGACTTCTGCTGACGTACGTCACATGTTTGGTTTTAATAAAGAAAGATTTTACTTTTGAATGTTTTATAAAGAATCTGAAGTGAATAAGTAGGTATGATATTCCCGAGATTTGTGAATATTGTGTTGATTTACAAAATTACAAACAACTTAACCTGCTTAGCTTACGTTATGAATATGATACAAATTGGTGGGTGGTATGGAGATACTTGTCCTCTGGGCGTTGCATTTCCTCTATCATCACCGAGACTTGTGAATCTTGTGTTGATTTACAAAATTACAAATAACTTAGCCTGCTTAGCTTACGTTATGAATATGATACAAATTGGTGGGTGGTATGGAGATACTTGTCCTCTGGGCGTTGCATTTCCTCTATCATCAGTGGCGTTCTTAGCCGTCTTAGATAAAAATATATCAATTTTCAACACTTTGTGACATTGCTTCTTCACTGATTATAATAAAGAAAAACTTAGAATTGCCTAATAATAACAGGTATTGAAACCGTTTAATTACTATTAAATTTGCCTTGACAATCCTGTAAAGATATTTTAAAATATAAAACAATGATAGAAAAAAGTAATAATTAAAAAATAAAATAAAAATAAATCAATTTTCTCAGGAAAGATTAAAATGAATGAAGTGTTTATCTCTTTGAGGAGTCTGTTTTGTTTTTTACTAAGCCGCACTTATAGTTTTGGTTAATGGTTTAAATCCATCATTCCTCTTATTCTTTTATGTTTTTTAACAATTTGTTGGAACAATAACGATAAACATAAACTTCGATGGCTTTTGTTTCTGTGTTGAGTATCTATGAAGACTAAAATATTCATGGAACTAAAATAGTCAAAGATAATTTTAGTGGATATTATGTACTATTGTACTATACATAAATGTATTATACATAACATTTAAGATTTAACTTCAGGGGGGTGAATGTAAATCTTATTATTTTGTTGCTGTGGTTACAATTACTATCCTTTATTTATACTACTAGAATGAGACTGGAAAGTCCTTAGTCTACAACAGTCTTTCAGATGTGGAATGAATGAATTTCAGGGGAACAAAGAAGGAAATTTCATTAGTGGTACCTATCTTATGCCAATTTAGCTAGTTTTTGTTTTATTTTTTAAGATTGAAGGTTGGGCTTTCAAACATTGTTTTTACACTTGAATGCACTGCAACAATACAATCAATCCTATTGGTACCTTCACGAATAGTTAAAGCGCGATTTTGTAATCCCATCAAGCGTAGTAATGACTACTCTATGTAATACTGTTTTTCCTTTTCTTTATTTGAGGGTGTCACGAAATTATTTTACAGATCAGCTGATTTGTCCATTATTTAAAAGCATCCTAACCTACGAACCTATACATTTCTGCTTAAAGCTCTTTAAATGTGACTCTCAAACTCATAAGGCCCCACTGAAAAGATGCAGACTTGATACGAAGACAACTGTAGCGTGGTGATTGGACATCCAGTCTAATCAACACGCTATGCTCCCAAAAATTGTTAAACCCCGCGCGAATCCACAACCATTCAATAATAATAATAATAATAATAATACACTCCTTCCTTTTCCTTCAGGCAAGAAGAAGTTTTGTCTTTCCTATTCGAAATTTCATAGGGGATATTCATCAAGGGGGCCCAGATAAAACAATCAATTGCTTTTTATAAATCATTAGTTTTTTTTTCAAGATTATTATAAAATTAAAAGCTTCTTTGGATTTCTGTTTGCACTTTTCATCTGTTGATTTGTCATGGTTATATTGATGGTACAAGTACCTATTGACTATTTACCTATTCAATTAAGATTTGAAGGTCACTCTAAGATGTACGGAAGATTTTTCCAAAGTCGATAAGAATATCCAAGAGGTATGCAGGAATGTAGGTAAGTATATGCTAAATAGGTAGATTAGAATACTGGAGATGAACTTTCAAGTTATTTGTAAAGACCAGAGATAGGTAGTTTGGACTAGTGCCATGTGGAATCCAAGCGGAAAAAGGGGAAAAATCTGGACTTGGGTTTTTAGTATTTTGGAAGCGACATTTTTTTTTTAGGCTGATTTTTTTTTTTGTTCTTTTGGAAGTCAAAGTGAAGACTTTTTTTTTGTGTGTTTATTCCTGTGTGTAAATGAGTAATAAAGAAAGACATACTGAAGTGCAATCAATAACGAATCTGTTCTCACTTCCTAGTCCATGTACGTAGTTACCTACTTGCAATATTTATATATTGCCTTTTCAAAGCTGCAATAATTATTATTATCCAAGAAATACAATATTCGGAATTTATTGGTGTGCTGATCACTGGATTTGGGGAATTCTTTCTTTTTATTTTTCTCATCTCCTATTCCATTCTGAAACGAGATACTTTTTCACGATTTGACAAGAAGTAACGGGTCCTCCTTCAACTCATTAGAAAACAAGGATTTAAAAGAAGAAAGAGGGGATGAAGAGGAAAGAGGGGGGTTGGTAATACTTTTTACTTTACGTGTTATTATTTTTTCGGTGTAAAATAGGTATCTAATCTGTTATAAAGCTGTAATCTGCGTTGCCAGTCATACGCACGCTAGGAATACAAGTCAATTATTTTAAACTTATAGTCCCTCAGAGATTGTTTCTTGTCAATTTGAATATTATGAACAGAGACACAGAAAATTACTTACAATGTTATTACCTATTTTTCATATTTTTGTCATTTGGTTCAGAAGAAGCAAGCTAATTCTACTTCGTTTGATTTCTCGATGTTGTACCCTATTCAAAATCACAAAAATGAATTAGAACTTCTGGAACAACCCAATTAAAATTGGCGAAATTTGTTTTTCACGCCCATCTCAGTTTAAAACATTTATGAACAGAGAGTCTGGTTTTATTTATTGAACTGTGTTCTTTCATTATGAGGGCTTTTATCTCGGATTGCTGCACTCTTGTTATTTTTCTCAGCGGACACGATCGTCTTGTTATGGAATTATATCTTTTATTTCTTTATTAATATCTGACTATTATTTCTGAGATACCTCTATCTACTTTGACTACGAATCTTTTATTGTCTTTGAATAATTGTCTGGTAATTCTGCCGTCTATAATGTCTTATTTCTGTGTCATGTTTGCTCTGTATAATGTGAATACCAAAGTGGCTTCCATCTGTGAGAAAAATATTTCTTAGTTGTTTCCTCAGGGAGCTTTCTTTATCAACGACAATGTTCAATTGAACTCACTCCTTGAATATTCCCTATTCAATTATTATTTACGCTTGTTCTTAAGACAATCACATTTGATTCTTTAAATAGAAAAAATTGACTTAATTCTTAATTGAAGAAAATTAAATACATATATGCCTACACGCTTGTTTTTAAAGAACGAAAAACTCAAATGAACAAACTGTAAAACAGTGCGAGGATCTTGTTTTTATCACAGACTTTCAAAATTGGAAAACACAATTTAGTATTTAAAATTCTATAAGACAATCACATTTGATTCTTTAAATAGAAAAAATTGACTTAATTCTTAATTGAAGAAAATGAAATACATATATGCCTACACGCTTGTTTTTAAAGAACGAAAAACTAAAATGAACAAACTGTAAAACAGTGCGAGGATCTTGTTTTTATCACAGACTTTCAAAATTGGAAAACACAATTTAGTATTTAAAATTCTCTTTGAAATGTGTACGTATCACAATGACATGCAATACTGTGCTACAATTTGTACAGAGCATTTCATTATGAGTAATGTACATCTAAGTATGTTTATTTATTTATAAATATGTTGTCTTTCTGTAATTTATTTACCTTTGAAAGATGTCCTTTTCCCCAGTCGCTTTATAAATCTTGAAATTTAATTAAACATGGGAGGTACAACAAAAATGTACCCACTTTTTGTACAACCTAAGGTTAAATGGCAGACAATAAATATTATTTTTAATTCTCATGATTAATTCTTTTTGAAAGATGTCCTTTTCCCCAGTCGCTTTATAAATCTTGAAATTTAATTAAACATGGGAGGTACATGGTACAACAAAAATGTACCCACTTTTTGTACAACCTAAGGTTAAATGGCAGACAATAAATATTATTTTTAATTCTCATGATTAATTCTTCATTCTGCTTTGACTTGGATCGTTTTAGTTTCTGATTTTAAAAGTATACCTACACTAACAGTGCTTCAGAAATTTAAAGGTTCAAGAACTACAATAGGTAGGTACTGACCAAAGATAGATGACTTTCTGGCTTCTGAAAAATACCACCGTTCAATATCAAATCGTTTGGAAAGCTGCAGAGTAAATATGCCACGAAAGCCACCTAATATATTTTTCTTTATCGAAGAATAAAACATACCAATAAAAAAAAAAGGAAGACAGGAAAAGCGAAAACGTTTTCAGTCAATTTGACACACAAGTGTGGCTGTTTTTTTATAAATCGGAAAGTCAACAATAGGGTTTTCTGAAATTTCAAAGTACCAAAGATAGATGACTTTCTGGCTTCTAAAAAATACCACCGTTCAATATCAAATCGTTTGGAAAGCTGCAGAGTAAATATGCCACGAAAGCCACCTAATATATCTTTCTTTATCGAAGAATAAAACATACCAATAAAAGAAGGAAGACAGGAAAAGAGAAAACGTTTTCAGTCAATTTGACACACAAGTGTGGCTGTTTTTTTATAAATCGGAAAGTCAACAATAGGGTTTTCTGAAATTTCCAACGGGATCATTTCATCTCATCGTTTTCCCTTCGATATTTCCCATCACACAATAGAAAGGATGTGGTGGTCAGTTTTTTTTTATTATTACTTCCAAGTCTACCAAGATAGAGGGAGCATTGTAATTGTAAAACGGTCTTTAACTTTCCAGTGATGCTTCGAGAAACGACTGAAATAAAATATTGCGAGGAAGCTTAGTGCCACACATTGTAAAAGGTTAAAAAATGAAATCGACTGTCACAATTCATATTACTTCCAAGTCTACCAATATAGAGGGAGCATTGTAATTGTAAAACGGTCTTTAACTTTCCAGTGACGCTTCGAGAAACGACTGAAATAAAATATTGCGAGGAAGCTTAGTGCCACACATTGTAAAAGGTTAAAAAATGAAATCGACTGTCACAATTTATTGTGATCATCATTCTTCTTCAAAAATTGAAAGAAGAAAAGCACAGAGAAATTGTTTTCTTGACTTTTGTTCTCGGGTATCCCATTCATTTATGAATTATGATAGGCTCTTGGAATCAATCGGTTATCATTTGTAATAGGAGTGATTTACCTATTGGTCATTTATTTCGATGTTGAACTAAAAGCTACTTACGGTTTCATGTCAACTTTGCTGGGTACTTATGGAGAAATTGGTTCTGAAACAAACAAAATCATAAGATTAGTTTACATAATGTTGTCAATACGTAAAAATCACATATTTTACACTTACACCTACTCGTAGGTAAGTGCATACTAAAATTATCATTTTTTTTTCCTCGAGAGAATCATCTACAAATGGATTATTTTGTTTGAAATTTCAAATTACTTTAGATTTTCAATTTCCCACCCCCTGCGATTTCTTTTATTATTATTTAGTGTAGAATCATTTCGATTTCTCTCTCATTTTCTCTACATTATTTTCTACAGCTTTTTGTAAAAATACCCATTATTACCACCTTGTTTTTCTTGTACGAGTATACTCCAACATATCCACACACACCCCCACTTTGATGTTTCCTTTGAGATTTTGCTGACCCTTGTTTGTCTCGAGGATCTTTGTTCGATGTTATATATTTCATTGATAAAATATGTATCTACGATATTATTGATTCTTTGGCTGTATTTTTGATATCTTTCGGCCTTTTAAAAGAGAATCAAAAACATTTCCTTTGTCCATTTTATAAAGCTACGGTGACGCCCACGGATTCATGTAAAAGTGATAGGAGTTCAGTCTTCAATGACTCAATATTTTCTTCCACATCGGTCGAAGACTGTCATTATTATTACTTATATCTCATCAAACAATAATTATGTATAATGGAAATCTTCCTCCGTTTTCCCCCCTTCTACCTGAAAACACAGAAGAAAAGAGAGAAGAGAAAAGAAAATGAATTTTCATTAAGTAATTGATCAAGATATGATATTTTCAATCAAATTATCCTCTTCATTTTAAGGCTTCGTTTTAAATAGAAGCCATTAAACCAAAAGTAGGTCTTTCCCTCAAGGCCTCAACAATGATAAGGGATGCACAGGAAGAGGTACACAAATGAACAACGACATAAATAGTGGTTCTTATACGGAGAAAGAAGAGCGGACTTTGGTCTGTCCCATTTTTTTTTTTTTTTTAGGGACAAGCAAAGTTGAAAAAAGATCAACAGAATTAAGAATAACCGAAGAAACGATATAGAAAGATTATGATCGCCTATATCTAAAACAAAACCTACCGAGGGAATGTCTGAGTTCTATGAATAGTACCGTCAACTTCGGGCAGGTCTAGTATTGTCAAGTTTGGGTAAGTTCGGGTAAGTTCTATACGAGCCTGCACACTCTGACTCTATAACTTACCTTGTCGACACGATTGATCGACACCATATAGGTACTGAAAGTTGTCCTCCAAAAGACAACATAAAATCCAATGTACCTACCTACATACTAAATTTGTATGTTACAACTTTTTAAGCACACAAAAACATGAATATAATTATACATAATTTTTCTTGCTCATGAACCACTTCTAATCAAAGTTTCTTTTCTTTGGACTTTTGGACTACGATAAACGTTTGAGAGAACATTTGCCACCGTATTATGCTAAATTGTATGTTTTTATATGCTTGTCCCTTCTTGGTAAAAGCACACAAGAGAAAAGCGAATGTTTTCCCTGACGCATTCGACAAATAAGTCTTGTCTGAGGTTCTGTCAAAACACACATTAGGACGATATTAGAACAACAGTGATAAAGACAAGACGAAAAAAGAAATAAAAGATGTGGAAAAAAGAACCAGAAGATTACTGGAAAAGAAAAGACACAAAACATAATGCACTAATAATCGCCTTACACGAGAAAAAGTTTCCTTGTGATGGCTAAACCTAATATTACTTAAACTTTCAAAAAGATATAGGACATAATAAAAATGTATTATCCTTTCTAAGAGCTTTTGAGATGACCTTTCAATCTATAGGTGACTTAAGTGCACACCTAATAAATAGATATTATTGTTCTTATGAAAATAGTATAATGTAATGTAAGGTTTTTTGTAAAAAGTAAAATTGGCATCTCCACTATTACATTGGTGGAGATGTCAGTTGAACTTATTTGTATTCTCGTATTCGGCTAATAACCAGGCAAATCAGGCAATGCAACTGAATACTGCTTCTGGTAAGCCTTCTTAAAGGTGGTAAAAAAGTCAAAGAGGAAAAGAAAGGGACAGTGGGTGATTCTTCGGTTTATGTGTCTATTCTATCCTCCATCAAAAACCCATAGACAGCTTTTATTTTTCCTATAATCCTCAGAATTCTTTAGTGCCTACTTTTCATGTGTTTAAATTTTCCCCAGTCTACTTTTATGATGATGAGAAATTTATAATAATGTGAGTATATCTTTGGTTTTTACACCTATTTTACTTGCTGACATTATTGTCAAAACTTATTAATAACTACTGCACTGCTGATACTAGGAAATTGTTCATTAGGAAACTCTTGTGTTGAATAAAACAATAATGAGATCATATAAAAAGTAATGATAATAGAAAAAATTCTCGAAAGATCGATGGTTAAAAAGAAGTAGGTATTTTATTGTAAACAATTTCCGAATTAAGCGTAAGCCCAAACAGGTAGGTACTTCATAAGCCACGCCAGCAGGATTCTAGAGAGTCAAGTAAAGTTGAAAGTTGTTTGTTGTTCTATCAGATATTCAAATCAAACAAACAAAACCTAGAACAAAAAGTAATTATGCCTATGCGGTGAAGGGTTAAAGGAACATCTCATTTGTTTTCAAGATAAAGTAAAGGGTTGCAAATCGGATACCGGAAGATTTTTTTCTTTCCATAATTTGTCTTAACCAAGAGGTTATTGCACTTCTCTCATTCACTCCTTTTTAGTTCCCATCAAATTTTGTACTTACCTACATACGTAACATACTTATTAAATAGATATTAATGTTCTTATGAAAATAGTATAATGTAATGTAAGGTTTTTTTGTAAAAAGTAAAATTGGCATCTCCACTATTACATTGGTGGAGATGTCAGTTGAACTTATTTGTATTCTCGTATTCGGCTAATTATACTATATAAAATTAAAAATACACAAGACTTGCCTAGACCAATATGGTGAAATATGACAAATGTTTTTTTTTTCCCTCGAGTAGGTTTTTATTTGCCCGAATCAAACGGTTTTCTAAGTCTGGTAATTTTGACATCTCCACCAATCATACTAGTGGAGATGCCAATTTACCAGAATATTTTGCTAGATTCATTTTCTTCTGATGAATCAAATAGGGTAAGTGTACCATTTATTCGCCCACCTAAAAAACGTACCATTTATTGGCCCACCTGCCCACATTTATTTTTCTAATTTTCCTGCTTCTGGTAAGCCTTCTTAAAGGTGGTAAAAAAGTCAAAGAGGACAAGAAAGGGACAGTGGGTGATTCTTCGGTTTATGTGTCTATTCTATCCTCCATCAAAAACCCATAGACAGCTTTTATTTTTCCTATAATCCTCAGAATTCTTTAGTACCTACTTTTCATGTGTTTAATTTTTCCCCAGTCTACTTTTATGATGATGAGAAATTTATAATAAGGTGAGTATATCTTTGGTTTTTACTCCTATTTTACCGGCTGACATTATTGACAAAACTTATTAATAACTGCTGCACTGCTGATACTAGGAAATTGTTCATTAGGAAACTCTTGTGTTGTGCTGAATAAAACAATAATGAGATCATATAAAAAGTGATAATAATAGAAAAAATTCTCGAAAGTTCGATGGTTAGAAAGAAGTATTTTATTGTAAACAATTTCCAAATTAAGCGTAAGCCCAAACACGTACTTCATAAGCCACGCCAGCAGGATTCTAGAGAGTCAAGTAAAGTTGAAAGTTGTTTGTTGTTCTATCAGATATTCAAATCAAACACAACAAACCTAACAATCTCGCAATCTGTTCTGGGAAGAACAATAACAAATACAATCATATCTGTTACCACGGTGATATTAGTCAAGCTCTGTGTAAATGCCATTTGATTTCCGCAGGGCTTTGGAGTAAATGTGTGAAACAAAGTAACAATGGAAATCCGGTGTGACCACAGACGTTCGACAAAAGTGACTGGTACAACTATACGTGATTTATTATCCTTTGTATGTATCCACCTAAGTATATACATATGTATTACATAATTTTATATAAGTACTATGTAGGTTCTTCCTAAATTGATATCAAGGCGTTACTTGTAACTCTTGGTCTTGAAATGACGCGGGTGAATGCAAATTCACAATACCTATTTTGACATGATTCTGACTGAATTACATACTAAATAAATGTATGTACTTATTTCATATGATTCTACATTCTACTACCTAATTATAAAAGTGCGATTTTTTAATTGAATTGTTATTCATCAAAACTATGTATGTACCTAATTATGTGTATTCGAAAAATACCTACATAATCAAGCGAAGGAAATGTAAACAAGTAAACAGAAGTGGCAAACAAGTAAACAATGTGTAAGGACACCTTGCTCACCATCACGAGAAGTAAACACCAAAGAAGAAGAAGAAGAAGAAGAAGAAGAAGAAGAAGAAGAAGAAGAAGAAGAAGAAGAAGAAGAAGAAGAAGAAGTGTGAGAATTTGCCAGTGAGTAGCGCCGTGCTGAAGTGATTTTGCAAATTAGCAAGTAGGAAGTTGCTGGCATAGATCTCTTCAGATTTCATGGTAACCCATTCTTTTATTCTTCTTTGGAATCACGATTGCTATTATCATTATTAGCCCAGTGAGGTGGTGGGTATAATCGGGACTTTGCTTGAGTAGTGTTACAAAACGAACTTATTATTTCTTTGTTGGTAGGTAGGTATCTAGAAATTATTTCTATTTTAATTGTATTCTTGGATTGTGTTGTTTCATTTTGTTATGTATCTGTAGATTCTGTAGTGATGTTGAATCCTTTGTGTGTTGATGAACCCAATATATGAATTCGAAATGTGCTCCATAACGTACCTGCTCGTTTCCACTCAAAAACGGACAATTTTTTCCATTGGTGAACCATAATATTCAAGCAAATGCAGAAATTAATTTTAGTGCACACATACCTACTGCGAATAAAAACATCTTTTTGAAGTTATAGTTTTCTTTCATATATCTCACAACTAATTATTCATGTTTGTACATTTAATTCTATATTTTAAATTAATTAATGATATCCGTAAAGTACATAAAAACTAATGTATATGAAATGGATTACATGGATATTAATATTAGTCCTGTTCAATACCAACTATTATCTTTTTAAGAGCTTTCTAGCATACCAATTTTGCTTCATCCATAAAATAGACATTTGTTAGAAATTCTTAATTCGCATTCGGTTTGTCCATCCATGGAGAAGTATTCGGTGGCGGTCGTCCTAAGATCCCTCAGTTCATTTCAACTTGCAACAAACAACAGATAGTCTTACTAAGTTTAGTTTTGTTGTTTGGATTGTGTAGGCGTTAGGACAAGACCCTCTTGTGTATGGTTATTCGTTAGTTATTA
>NW_007377666.1:138516-151426 GCF_000475195.1 Diaphorina citri
AAAATAATAAAATAATAATAATAATAATAAAATATAAATAATAATAATGAAAAAGTAATAATAAACAATATAAAATATAATAAATACATATAAATAAAAAATAAACAAGCAGGCCCGTCCTCCGGGAATATTTTTTAGAAACGAATGGTAAAGAATAATACTTAATTTGTGAATATCAGTTTATTACAATTAGATTTGATTTTTGATTAAGACTAAGAGATACAACCTTTTGTTCCAATATATTGTTTAAGTCACCCATCCATTTATTGGCCTTGTTCGGCGTAGCTTAACATAGGTGACGCTAAAATCGGTCTTAAATGATCGACTGAAGTGTTATCTAAAACTTTCTCTCTTTGAGTTCATAGGTCGTCGCGACAAATTTCAAGATTAGAGCTCATTTGTGTGAGAAAATGTGAAAAAAATCCCCCAAAAACCAGTTTTTTTTGGTTTTTTGGCTTTATGGTTTTCTGGACAAAATTTGCACCACCATTTTCGTGATCCTGGTAAAAAGACCTTTAATTTGATATATAGGTCGACCAGGTTTGGATAAGTCCTTCTATGGGGACAGACAGACAGACAGACTGACTGACTGACAGACGGACAGACAGACCGACACCGAAGCGAATACAATAGTCCGTCCACTATACCTTTTATTATTAGTAATAATAAAGGAAGGACGGACTAAAAAGTAAAATAAAAAAAAAATCAATTTTCTCAGGAAAGATTTAAAATGAATGAAGTGTTTATCTCTTTGAGGAGTCTGTTTTGTTTTTTACTAAGCCGCACTCATAGTTTTGGTTAATGGTTTCAACCCATTATTCCTCTTATTCTTTTATGTTTTTTAACAATTTGTTGGAACAATAACGATAAACATAAACTTCGATGGCTTTTGTTTCTGTGTTTGTGTTGAGTATCTATATGAAGACTAAAATATTCATGGAACTAAAATAGTCAAAGATTTTTTTAGTGGATATTATGTACTTACTATACATAACATTTAAGATTTAACTTCAGGGGGGTGAATGTAAATCTTATTATTTTGTTGCTGTGGTTACAATTCAGATTACTATCCTTTATTTATACTACTAGAATGAGACTGAAAAGTCCTTAGTCTACAACAGTCTTTCAGATGTGGAATGAATGAATTTCAGGGGAACAAAGAGAATTTCATTAGTGGTACCTATCTTATGCCAATTTAGCTAGTTTTTGTAAAACCTTATGGTAGGTTTTTATTTTTTAAGATTGAAGGTTGGGCTTTCAAACATTGTTTTTACACTTGAATGCATTGCAACAATACCATCAATCCTATTGGTACCTTCACGAATAGTTAAAGCGCGATTTTGTAATCCCATCAAGCGTAGTAATGACTACTCTATGTAATACTGTTGGGGCATATTTCTTTCTAAATGCACCAAAGGGCGGGGTCCTTCATTTCCCATAACATTCTCCATTCATGGTGCATCCTATTCCACGGCTAATTCCATACCAGATGCATATTGCTGAGATGGATATCTTCAAATCATGATATAGCAGATATACGAACACTTGAGGTACCAACTGCCGTTGTGTTAATCTCTTCAAAATAGATTTAGCGTTACTTCTTACAATAAAGGAATAGGTACAGGAGAAGAATATGATCTGTTACTTCCTTTGATTTCCGACGTTAGCCCTTTAATGATTCAAGATTTATACTTTATCCTTTCAATTTAATATATCTTCAAATCATGATATAGCAGATATACGAACACTTGAGGTACCAATTGCCGTTGTGTTAATCTCTTCAAAATAGATTTAGCGTTTTACTTCTTACAATAAAGGAATATAGGAGAAGAATATGATCTGTTACTTCCTTTGATTTCCGACGTTAGCCCTTTAATGATTCAAGATTTATACTTTATCCTTTCAATTTAATACAAAACCTAGAACAAAAAAGGGTTAAAGGAACATCTCATTTGTTTTCAAGATAAAGTAAAGGGTTGCAAATTGGATACCGGAAGATTTTTTTCTTTCCATAATAATAATTTGTCTTAACCAAGAGGTTATTGCACTTCTCTCATTCACTCCTTTTTAGTTCCCATCAAATTTTGTACTTACCTACATACGTACCTATATAAATCAAAAATACACAAGACTTGCCTAGACCAATATGGTGAAATATGACAAATGTTTTTTTTTTCACTCGAGTAGGTATTTATTTGCCCGAATCAAACGGTTTTTTAAGTCTGGTAATTTTGACATCTCCACCAATCATACTAGTGGAGATGCCAATTTACCAGAATATTTTGCTAGATTCATTTTCTTCTGATGAATCAAATAGGCCTGTTGCTGACTTCTTTAATGTTCAAATTACTCCTTTAAGAAAATGAAAAAATTCAAGTTCAAAAGATTTTCAACGCTTCTTTGGTGGCTAAAGACCTTTGAATGATTATTATGATCCTTTGAGTTAAAACAGTATATTAAAGTTGAGTTGGAATCTTATTAATATCGCGATAGTATATTAAGTACAAAAGCTTTTATTTCAATTCAACCAATTAATAAGAATAAAGAAGCAAACAAAAAATATACAAATTAATTATTTAAAATTCAATAGAAGGGGACACACTTTATCCCATCTCCTCGCTTTTAACCTCAGTGAATTTTTAATCCGACCAATTACTGTGCTTTCTTCTTATAATAGGTATTTCATTTGAAAGTGTTTGCTGTAGGGGACACTGGGGATAGCGGCTCTGGCATTTTAAGTGCTCAAATTACTCCAGAAAATTTGTATTAAGAAGTTAAAAAATAAATTTTACCTTTTACTAGGTAATTATAAGAAAATTGTACAAAAAAGTTTTGGAAAAATTGTTTGTACGCCTCTTAAAAGGGTTAAACTTTTAAACCATAAAACCAAGCTGCCTTATTCTTTTTCCACTAATTAAGGACTTGCTTGGTTTTGTAAAGTTTTCTTTAATACATTTTTAAAAGGGTTAAATTTTTAAACCATAAACCAAGCTGCCTTATTCTTTTTCCACTAATTAAGGACTTGCTTGGTTTTGTAAATGTTTTCTTTAATACATTTTTTCCACTTAACCCAATGTAACTTTTGAACTTTATCTGCTTCGCATTTTTGCCTTTGACTGTCCTGTTATCCTTTTAAAAAATTTGAAAAGAAAGTTTACTTTCTTTTTTTTTTATGAAAGTTGGAGGTCTTGAAAGCGTATTTATGTTGATGTTTTTGTATTAATTTATAATGCATGAAAATATATCATTCAGAATATTCAGATGAATGACGTACCTAAATTCATTAGATGCAGACAGGATTTGCACATTTGGTTCATAATTATGTCATCATCACATTATTATGAAGTTAATCCCTGCTTAAACTTTTTATATATATACATTTTGATGTCCCTACAATTTGGCCCTCTAAACACAAGTTTAAAATAATACATACTTAGGTACCTATGTTAATTTATACATAAGTTTAAAATACATGTCTGTTCTCTTCTGTTACAGGAATTCAGTCAATGACAATGAAGAATCATACGAAAACACAAAGAGCACACACCCAGAAAACGATATTTTCAACATCAATTCTTAAAGGAAAAAGTACATATTCCATGGTAAAATGAGCTAGATGTGACTGTGTTTTTAAATTCAAATCATCCCATGTGCATCGTGTTCAAGTGGATACCTCCGCATCTCATCCGCTAATATAATAAAAGAGAACCAAGTATAAGAGCATAAAAGAGTCTAATAATTAGTAAAAGACATCATACAGTCATATCATCGTGTTGGAATTACATTCATAAAAGGTGTCACCATCGCCAGTCATTTGCAAAATTAAAAGAAAAATAAATTTCCAGAGCAGAACCTACCTAGATAAGGATCAAAACAATTTTCTCGACTTTCAAATCCATGTTGAGTGTAAAAAACTGTAAAGCAGCTCTTAGCTTGTGTCTTTCGCGTTAAGTCGTGAAGTTGACACTTTGTACTTTTATGTTGTACAATGGAAAAAGTCTTTGACGCTTGGGGCAGAAAAAAAACTCATGGGGACTCCTTGGATGTATCTTTCAGTGTACCTGATGTAATTAAAATAAATTAATATTTCATACACCTCAGAAACAAGCTTGGGTTTATTAATTCGTTTCTTTTGTATGTAAAAAACGAAGAAAAATCGAGTGAGGCTATGCACAACTCTCCTAATGATCCTAAAAACATCTGCAGACATCAACCCAAATAGTTCAATGTCCTTCACAGCCATAGAAGCAACTTAAAACGAGCGGTAATCCAGTTACTTAATAAGTAATACTTATCCCTATACTAGACCTGTATGACACAGACCAGGAATTCCTAATATAAAACAATATTTCTGTGAAAACAATCAGCAATAGGTATATCGAAAGCAATAACCATACGGTTGCCCATTTCCCCTCCTTTGCGAACATCCATTCCCTTGTCTGCATAATTGATATCTAGTACATTTCGTCCCCGTGTAATGTCTTTTGCTATAATGTTATAATGTCTCTTTTGAAATATAAAAGGCTCAGATCCGTCAACTCGCATCCCATGGTCATGTTGGTCACCCATAACATTCCCATTTGTCATTAATAAATGATCAACTTCTTGATATTGTTTTCTTCTTTTCCCATTTCTTTGGCTGCTTCTTTTTGTGTCTCCATTTCTATATGGTTAGCTCTTCTTCATCACTTATTTCTTTTTTTACCTCCCTTCCTCTCTCTCTCTCTCATTCTGTTGATATCTTCCTGTTTCAAATCTTGTTAAGATTAACGAATTGGAAGCAGATGTGACCCTTGTCCCAAGTTTCCTTCACATATTAGTTCAGGAGAGTCCCAGAAGGATCGTAATATTGTGTCCACTGTCCGAGATCTTTTTGTGTTGTTCTTGATCTTGAATATATATGGATATTTTCTTTTCCTTACGTTCTTATAGTGTCTGGTATACATTTTCACAAGATTTTTGGTGGTCTTTTTGCTGTATTTTTTCTTGTTTAAACCTACCTACTGTTTGGTGGAATTTTGTTTGTTATGTGGCTATTACTTTCAAGGTATTTATTTAATGTGTCATAATTATTGCCAGTTATCATTTACCTAGGTACATTGTTTTTTGGTGTTTTTTATTCCACCGAATCGTTTCAGTATGTAGATTCTCCCTAATATCTTAATTATCATGTTCAGTCTGTGTGATCTATTTTGAGATGAGTTTTTGTTTTCAAGACTAGGGTGAGGAGGATAAAAAAGACAAAGAGTGTGCGTGAAGATGTACCTGATGTTTTGGGATGTTTTTTATTCTCCTGTTTTATGGAAATTGTGTGATATTTTGGGAAGTAAAATGTGATCAAATTTGTTTTAATTATCAAGAAGCCTGCTTGTTAATGAAGTTTCTATTTCTTTTCTCGTGATTTTTTTTTTTTAGAGGGAATGAACATTGACTGAAGAGTAAAACGAGTTCAATATAAAGACATCAACTTACAGCCCGGCCTTCGGGGGAGGGAGGAGTAAAGAATTTGAAACAATATATTATTCAACTATCCAGGGTAAGCATATATTCTTTTGCCAGTAGCTTGAATGGTAGCCGGTTTTCTGTTGCATCCTTGTCACATTTTTGAACTACATACCAAATTTCAAGTCTCTAGCTTGTACCGTTTCCAAGATATTGTTAAATTACACCGAAAGCCGCCAAAAAGCGGTAAAATGCCGCCAACGTTGCACCGATCTTAATCAAAAGTTTCGTGTCGCATCCTTGTCACATTTTACATCTACATGCCAAATTTCAAGTCTCTAGCTCTTACCGTTCTCGAGATATTTTGTTTACAGACAGACACACACACGGGCCAATGGCTGAAACTTTGGAGATTTCGAAATGTGCTCCATAACGTACTCGTTTCCACTCAAAAACGGACAATTTTTTCCATTGGTGAACCATAATATTCAAGCAAATGCAGAAATTAATTTTAGTGCACACATACCTACTGCGAATAAAAACATCTTTTTGAAGTTATAGTTTTCTTTCATATTTATAAATTTTGACCCGATTACATTACTTTCCTTCCTATAGGATAAGGAAAGTAAAAAGTAGATATGTATATGTAACTTTCGAAATTTTTTGATGTTGGCTTGTTACAAGCGCATATTTCGTGAACCATCATTCCTAGAACCCTTACATGTACACCGATTGATTTCTCGTGAAAAGACACATAGGAAAGACTCCTTGGTCATCCTAAAATGTCCTAAATACTCTAATAGAAACTCTTGTTGAAAAAAAAAAAAAAAATCATGTTGAAATATTTGGAGATATCACAGAGAGGAGAGAGGGAGCAGAGGTCTGAAAGCATGTAAGAAATTTGTAATATGTATTGACCTTCCTTGTGAAGCCTAATTTCCCGTATTCATGGATTTCATGGTCCTTTGTGTTGATGACTTTAACTTTTTGTTTATTTTCTTTTTGATTTTCTCTTTATTTCTTTCACTCGTCTTTTATGCCTTGTGCTTTTATATTTTCAGAATTTTCTTTGATTTTTCTTTTATTCTTATTATTTTGTGTAGAATCATTTCGATTTCCCTCTCATTTTTTCTACATAATTTTCTACAGCTTTTTGTCAAAATACCCATTATTACCACCTTGTTTTTCTTGTACGAGTATACTATAATTCCAGATAAATATTCCAATATACCCACACACACCCCCACTTTGATGTTTCCTTTGAGATTTTGCTGACCCTTGTTTGTCTCGAGGATCTTTGTTCGATGTTATATATTTCATTCATAAAATATGTATCTACGATATTATTGATTCTTTGGCTGTATTTTTGATATCATTCGACCTTTTAAAGAGAATCAAAAACATTTCCTTTGTCCATTTTATAAAGCTACGGTGACGCCCACGGATTCATGTAATTTGGTACAAAGTGATAGGAGTTCAGTCTTCAATTACTCAACATTTTCTTCCACATCGGTCGAACACTGTCATTATTATTTCTTATATCTCATCAAACAATAATTATGTATAATGGAAATCTTCCTCCGCTTTCCCTCCCTTCTACCTGAGAACACAGAAGAAAAGAGAGAAGAGAAAAGAAAATGAATTTTCATTAAGTAATTGATCAAGATATGATATTTTCAATCAAATTATCCTCTTCAAGTCAGAAAACATCTTGTTCACAGGGAAAGATGGGATACTGTTAACCAGACTTACTGGAAAACTGAAGGAAACACGGAACAGGCAGTTGTAGATAAACACATAAATACGAAGAAAGATAAATAAAATTCTTTAATACAAGGTGCGTCAATCTTTGGACTTTTCTGGTGAAAGACTCAATTCAATTGATTCTAGAATTTCTATTGAAGCTGGAATACCTTACGAACAACAAATAAATGAAAAACCTGACTTGGTTTTTCAACTTTTATCATCGGTTTCAAGCTTTTCACAAGTAGGTACTTCTATTATGTCAGTATAGTAAAGTAAGATGGGTTCCATTGAGTTATCAGTGTTTTACAGTCTACCATTTGATTTACAAAGCTGTAAGAAGATGAATTTCACATGAATCACTGGAAGAAATAGAAGAAGAATGAGAAAAAAAGAAGAAGAATAAGGAAGAAAAAGAAGAACCTCTAAAAGGGTTGTAAAAATGCTATCAACAACAATAATCCAAACTTCCTCTTTAGAGCAAAAAAAAAATCTAAATAAATTCATTACAAATACAAAGCATTTTTATCATTTCTTCTTATTACAAATGACATCTCCCGCTATGGAATATCAGGTGAAGAACAATTGTGCGGAGGGGGAGTAAAGAACAAAACCAGGAACCCCATAGACAAAAAAATCAGGAATCGTGGGAATTCTGGGTTTTATTTCCGGTGCCTACCTCTCTCATACTGAAAGTAGGAAACGTTAAAATTTTAAATCTTCAATGAGCACTTGAGCAGTGCATATTCGGAGTAGATTTCTAGTACCCTCTCTTGAAGTGTGTGGACGGCGTTAGTGAATTTATTTAGCATGGTCAATAAGTTGACAATAATAGTGCTGGGTATGCACATTTACTTGCATTATGATGATGATGATTATTATTAAGACATAAAAAAGTTCGCGGTTTGTTCGCGGTATCCGTGGTTTGTTCGCGGTATTCGCGTTTTGTGCGCAGTATCCGCGGTTTGTTCGCGATATTCGCAGTTATGGGTTCGGTACACACACGGACCCATGGCTGAAACTTTGGATTTAGGCTCTAGATACCTCAAAACGTGTTTTGGCATCAAAAACTGACCATCGAAAATTTGACCCCATTACATTACTTTCCTTCCTATAGGATAAGGAAAGTAAAAAATGGTGTTTTGGATTATTATTCTGAAATCCAATTTTATCTAGTGTACGTGCACGGCGTTAGTGAATTTATTTAGCATGGTTAATAAGTTGACAATAATAGTGCTGGGTATGCACATTTACTTGCATTATGATAATGATGATTATTATTAAGACATAAAAAAGTGAACGAATAAAAAGTGATTGTATCGACCAAGGGCGTATCCATAATCCTAGCACAACGCGATGTTACCTCCATGGAAATTCAGTCCATTCAGTGAGCTGTTGGTAGTGTTGGTTTCAAACAAAACAATCAAACAATAATACACGTTCTGTTGACCATGAGACAAAAACATAGAACTATGGGAGAGCAAGTAGTTATTGTTCCTGACGTTGACATTATTAGCTCATTTAAAAAAGACGTCAAAAGAACAATACAAGCTAGTTAGCACAGCGTTGTGAAGTGTTTAACAAGGTCCACGAACATCTTAACCATATTGTCAAACAGTTTGGTGCTGGCATAGCCAAGACAGTAGACAATGGAGTAATGATAATGACAAACATGCTGGTGACAATGATGAATACAAGCGAGTCATTCAACCACTAGGCAGAGTCCAAGGATCCGTCAATATTAGCTGTAAGATAATATGGAATGTTTAATTGTGTTAAGCATATTTAAATGCTTGTCACAAATATTGTTTCCCGATTATTACACCCAGATAAATTTCATGACTTGACCTGGACTCGAACCACCAACCTCCAGATCCAAAGTCCAACGCGTTAACAACTGCACCACTGAGGTTGGTGCTGTAAGATAATATTGTAGACATAATAATCACGATAGGTTGGGTTGGTGAAAAAGGTAAATTCTTTGATTTTGAGTTCTAGGTCTAATGAAATTTATAGGTAGAAATGGTTTAATGGTACCTACCTATAGGAAAACTGTTTTTGTCGTTGTGTGAATGTTCATTTGATTTTCAAATCACAAGGAAGTCTTCTCAAATTATATTATAGACTGCTCCAAACTTTTCATTTCGATAGATCCCAAAATATTCTAAAATAACAAAGATTCAGTAGCATAAGGTAAGAACAATAGAATCTATGAACGTCAAGTGACATCAATGGGGATTATCTTGTTAAGAATACAAAATATGAGAGAAATAGTTTGACAGTCTGGTCCAAATTCTAGCTCTCCTCTGTTTATGTCAATCTTCGAACGAACCCAGAAACAATTTCGATGAATTTCGATCAGTTTTTGGGGGAAACTTTTAGAAGAAATATCCAGATACATAGATAAGTTTGAGGATTGTTTGGAAAATTATGGAAATTTTTCAAGAAGAGATTCAATTCCAAAATGTTCAACTCAGAATCCATGAGGGCATGATACCAAGTGTTAGGAAAGGATTGTTGAATGACAAACATAATCAAAACTTGTAATGAAGCTTTGCGTGTAATCTCATCAAAGAATCAAAGTCAGTGGCAGTTGTTGTCTTCTGTTTATTGCGAGTGGGGGCTCATCCCTGTGTGACGGTATTTCGGATCTAAATTTAGGATTTCAGAGACAGTTCTATCTCTATATTGTTTTTTATGTTATTAAAAAAGAGAACTAATAATTCATTTTCTAAATACTTGTCTTCTCCATCAAGAGGGTATTAAAAATATATAAAGGGTTGTAATTAAACTGATGAGACATGTTGCGTACAACCCCTTGGCTTTGGAAGTTTTTAGCATGTGTATGGGGATTGTGGAGTGAGGAAAGGGTTTTCGAGTACCTTGCCGCGTGGAATTGTACACTCACGAGGGATTTCCGCTGAAGTTGATTTGTATCTTTGATAAAGATTTTTTTTATTTTTTTTATTTTTTAGAAATTAATTTTATTACCCCACCAAGTCAGATCCAAGTTAGAGACATTCGAGTTGTCTACTGGGAAATGAGCTAGCAAGAAATTAATAAACAACATTCAACATACATTATTATTAAAGTAATACATTTTGAGGATTTGCATTCTTCTTTATTATCGACTGCGAACGGTTCAACCAACTTTCTCCACGTTAACACCTAGGAGGATTAATCTCGTTGGTTGAATTCAAAGCAATGTTAAAGAAAAAGCTCAACTTTTGATCTTCAGATCTCTGGAGCCTGCTTGTGGACAACAGAATTCGTAGTTTTCTTTCTTTCATTTCAAAGCATTTTGTTTAGATTGATGTTTGAACCCTTCTACTGTATCCCTCTGTTTTGAAATGCTTTATTAACTGTAATTAACACCTCGCCATTGCCTCCTCTATTATTTTCCTTTTTCGTGCTTCAATCTTCACCCTCTGTTTTACCCCCCAACACAAATTCTGTCAGAAATCTCTTCATCCCTTAAAAGATAAGAAACGAGCCAAGACGGCGGGGTCTAAGTTTCTCCTAATCATACGATAGAGTTTTCATTGACGTGCACTCTGTGATGTCTAATTATGTCGCTTTTGTTTACTCCCTGTCTCACAACTTTCATGGGCAAAGTGAAACGCCAAATTCTTCGCTTTTTGGGGTGGAACTTTGTTGGGCTATATGTTTATAAATACATAGTTTGAACAGGTCCTGGATGTGTGGACATTGTTTCGTCCGCAATACCACTCATGAATTGTCCGTTAGTAAGTCTGATCCATTTTGTAGGTCTGATAGACGAGGGTTTTTCAGTAGTTTGTAACGTTTGACTTGGCGAGCCATACTACCTATTACCGCTATTGATGCTCCTGCACAATAATGTCTCATTGTTTCTCTTATTCCCGAAGTTACGTCATAAGATACTTGGAATATTAGATGATTGATTGCCCTCCATAATGAACCTTTAGTTCTCGTTCCCTATTAATGAGTTCGGAGAAATATTTCAAGTCTCTCTAAACTTTCTTTCTAATATTGTCAAAGCAGAAATTCACAAAAGGAAAAACAACACCGGAAAAAAGTTAAGTCAATTTTGAAGTAAGAAAAAATAAAAAAAGCTGAAACTTTTCAGAAAAGAATTTCCCAGCTTCTTCTTGTTCATTATTGAACTTTTCCTAGTTTTTACAAAAGTTCACAAAAAACTAATTTCATTTCCTAATTTCTCAAATCTTATTATCATTCAGTTTTTGTTTTGTCATTCCCCTTTTATTTGTCTAATGACTGAAAAGTCAGAAATTGTTCCTTATACATAATTGACAATCGAGTTGTCTTCTATTCAAGATCAGACTCAGAGCAATCAGTGAAATCACTAACAGCAATGGGGTCTTTTGCCTGCTGACTCTGACAACCTGTGTGAATGTGGCACACTTCAAGATTCTGCTCATTTACTTGTATGTCCTCTGTTGGAGAAACCCTGCACGGAGCTAGATCTTTTGCATGCAAATGACACGGCCATCCAGACCGCTCTTTTCTGGAAGGACAAGATTTGACGAACGAGCTGAACACGGAAAGTAAGTAAAGTAAGTACTAACAGCAATACTCATTGTTGAAGGTTATTGTTCCTTTTTTTTTAAAGAGGTTTGACAGAGGGAACTGTAACTGCTATGGTCTTATCGTCCCGAAATCGAAGAGAGAAGGAAGACAGGATAGGAAAAAGCCAGCCGTTCCGAGAACGAACATTATCCCATCAGGATAAAATCCACCCCGGGCGGGAATCGAACCCGCGGCCTAGCGCTCACAAGGCAGACGCACTACCAACTAAGCTAACCAGGCTGGCAAGTAGATAATTTGATTAGTTAGTTTGCTTTCTATTTGAATAGATAGCCAAGGACCTAGTACTGATCTAGTAGTAATGGAGCAGTTGCAAATGGGTAAAAATTATAAATAAATGGTCGATTCCTAGCTTTCAGAAACGGAACCAATTCCGATGGAGCATGATCTTTGATTTCCTATGGTTTATAGTGAATATAGTGCAGTTTCCAAAAGAGATTTTTTTCTTTAAGAGGTTTGACAGAGGGAACTGTAACTGCAATGGTCTTATCGTCCCGAAATCGAAGAGAGAAGGAAGACAGGATAGGAGAAACCCAGCCGTTCCGAGAACGAACATTATCCCATCAGGATAAAATCCGCCCCGGGCGGAATTTTTTGAAATCAACCCCAATCAGATTGCTTGATCCGAAGTTAATCCAAATACGCTCACTTGTGGCCTCGGCCATCAATGATCTACTAGTGTGGTTGCTTGTCCAAAGATAGTCTATTCGTACTCAATCTACAAGCATCCCCCTATTTGGGTTCTGGGGCACTCTATTCGGGTTTTGGGGCACTCTATTCGGGTTCTGGGCCGATTTCTATTTCACTTCGGGGGGGCGGCTTTTGTACTACAGGGTTGGGGTCGTTCCAGGGTTGTATTTCGGCCGAGCCGAACACGAGATAGAATAGATTGGTGACCGCCAGAATTATGAACGTGAGCCAAAACACGAGCCTCCATTCCGACATTGTACTCTGAAATGAAAATTGGAGTTAAATATAATGGAGCAACCTCCGTGGCCGAGTGGGTATCACACTAGGCTTGCACGTAGGAGGCCCGGGTTCGATTCCCGGCGGGGCCGCAGTTTTTTTTCGGCTCTGTGCTTGGCGTTCAGGGTGCACTTGGCCTCGTGAAGACAATTGAGTGGCTACTTTTATTGAG
>NW_007377666.1:152250-259750 GCF_000475195.1 Diaphorina citri
TCATTTTAATTCGGGAATGGCGCTTGTTACATTCATTCTAATGGTTTCAATCTATCTGGGGACTTAGGGGCCAAGAAGAGATTTGCCCAATTCAAAGGAGAATTCCACCTAAAGTGATAAAAAATGTTCTTTTTCATCGCCGCCGCAAGTCGGCATTTGTCTTGAGCGTGATCCTGCAAAAAGGCAACAGATGTTACTGCTGGGGAATACATGATCAAAGTGCTACTGAATATTAAATATTTCCCAAGAGGGGTGAGGGAAATATAGTTCTAACCTCTAGGTCTTCAGGAGTGTACCCTTCATGAGCCACATTTTTGGGTACCTGCACCCATGATCAATCTTACCTTTGGGATCTTTAGATGAAGCAACCGTGAACTGAGTGTGATTTACTCTGAAGCTGAACTGAAGCTTTCAAAGGCATACGTAAAGACTGATTCCCGAGACCAACCAAGCTAATATATGAAAGTTGGAGGTCTTGAAAGCATATTTATGTTGATGTTTTTGTATTAATTTATAATGCATGAAAATATATCATTCAGAATATTCAGATGAATGACGTACCTAAATTCATTAGATGCAGACAGGATTTGCACATTTGGTTCATAATTATGTCATCATCACATTATTATGAAGTTAATCCCTGCTTAAACTTTTTATATATATACATTTTGATGTCCCTACAATTTGGCCCTCTAAACACAAGTTTAAAATAATACTTAAACTTTTTTTATATATACATTTTCATGTCCCTACAATTTGGCCCACTATACACAAGTTTAAATAATACATACTTAGGTACCTATGTTAATTTATACATAAGTTTAAAATACATGTCTGTTCTCTTCTGTTACAGGAATTCAGTCATTGACAATGAAGAATCATACGAAAACACAATGAGCACACACCCAGAAAACGATATTTTCAACATCAATTCTTAAAGGAAAAAGTACATATTCCATGGTAAAATGAGCTAGATGTGACTGTGTTTTTAAATTCAAATCATACCATGTGCATCGTGTTCAAGTAGATAACTCCGCATCTCATCTGCTAATATAATAAAAGAGAACCAAGTATAAAAGCATAAAAGAGTCTAATAATTAGTAAAGACATCATACAGTCATATCATCGCGTTGGAATTACATTCATAAAAGGTGTTACCATCGCCAGTCATTTGCAAAATTAAAAGAAAAATAAATTTCCACAGCAGAACCTACCTAGATAAGGATCAAAACAATTTTCTCGACTTTCAAATCCATGTTGAGTGTAAAAAACTGTAAAACAGCTCTTAGCTTGTGTCTTTCGCGTTAAGTCGTGAAGTTGACACTTTGTACTTTTATGTTGTACAATGGAAAAAGTCTTTGACGCTTGGGGCAGAAAAAAAACTCATGGGGACTCCTTGGATGTATCTTTCAGTGTACCTGATGTAATTAAAATAAATTAATATTTCATACACCTCAGAAACAAGCTTGGGTTTATTAATTCGTTTCTTTTGTATGTAAAAAACGAAGAAAAATCGAGTGAGGCTATGCACAAGTCTCCTAATGATCCTAAAAACATCTGCAGACATCAACCCAAATAGTCCAATGTCCTTCACAGCCATAGAAGCAACTTAAAACGAGCGGTAATCCAGTTACTTAATAAGTAATACTTATCCCTATACTAGACCTGTCTCTCCTAATGATCCTAAAAACATCTGCAGACATCAACCCAAATAGTTCAATGTCCTTCACAGCCATAGAAGCAACTTAAAACGAGCGGTAATCCAGTTACTTAATAAGTAATACTTATCCCTATACTAGACCTGTATGACACAGACCAGGAATTCCTAATATAAAACAATATTTCTGTGAAAACAATCAGCAATAGGTATATCGAAAGCAATAACCATACGGTTGCCCATTTCCCCTCCTTTGCGAACATCCATTCCCTTGTCTGCATAATTGATATCTAGTACATTTCGTCCCCGTGTAATGTCTTTTGCTATAATGTTATAATGTCTCTTTTGAAATATAAAAGGCTCAGATCCGTCAACTCGCATCCCATGGTCATGTTGGTCACCCATAACATTCCCATTTGTCATTAATAAATGATCAACTTCTTGATATTGTTTTCTTCTTTTCCCATTTCTTTGGCTGCTTCCTGGTCACCCATAACATTCCCATTTCTCATTAATAAATGATCAACTTCTTGATATTGTTTTCTTCTTTTCCCATTTCTTTGGCTGCTTCTTTTTGTGTCTCCATTTCTATATGGTTAGCTCTTCTTCATCACTTATTTCTTTTTTTACCTCCCTTCCTCTCTCTCTCTCTCATTCTGTTGATATCTTCCTGTTTCAAATCTTGTTAAGATTAACGAATTGGAAGCAGATGTGACCCTTGTCCCAAGTTTCCTTCACATATTAGTTCAGGAGAGTCCCAGAAGGATCGTAATATTGTGTCCACTGTCCGAGATCTTTTTGTGTTGTTCTTGATCTTGAATATATATGGATATTTTCTTTTCCTTACGTTCTTATAGTGTCTGGTATTTGGTGGTGTTTTTGATTTTTTTGGTGGTGTTTTTGCTGTATTTTTTCTCGTTTAAACATACTGTTTGGTGGAATTTTGTTTGTTATGTGGCTATTACTTAATGTGTCATAATTATTGCCAGTTATCATTTACCTAAGTACATTGTTTTTTGGTGTTTTTTATTCCGCCGAATCGTTTCAGTATGTAGATTCTCCCTAATATCTTAATTATCATGTTCAGTCTGTGTGATCTATTTTGAGATGAGTTTTTGTTTTCAAGACTAGGGTGAGGAGGATAAAAAAGACAAAGAGTGTGCGTGAAGATGTACCTGATGTTTTGGGATGTTTTTTATTCTCCTGTTTTATGGAAATTGTGTGATATTTTGGGAAGTAAAATGTGATCAAATTTGTTTTAATTATCAAGAGTTAGCCGTCTTAGATAAAATATCAATTTTCAACACTTTGTGACATTGGTTCTTCACTGATTATAATAAAGAAAAACTTAGAATTGCCTAATAATAACAGGTATTGAAACCGTTTAATTACTATTAAATTTGTCTTGACAATCCTGTAAAGATATTTTAAATATTAATATAAAACAATGATAGAAAAAAGTAAGAATCAACAAGCAGGGTCCGTCCCTCCGGGAATTTTTTTAGCCCGTAGTGATTAGAGAAAATCAGTACCTATGTACCTACCTAATTTGTTTAATATTCAGTTTATTATTATTCTTGATTTGATTTTTTGATTTTACTTTCATGTAATGATTTAAAATCAAGACTAGAGCCCGTTCTCCCTTTATTCCCAATATAATGTTCAAGTCACCCATCCATTTATTGACCTTGCTCGGCGTAGCTTAACATAGGTAACGCTAAAACCGGTCTGAAACTTATTGGCCTTGCTCGGCGTAGCTTAATATAGATGACGCTAAAACCGGTCTTAAATTAACGACTGAAGTGTTATCTAAAACTTTCTCGCTTTGAGTTCATAGGTCGTCGCGACAAATTTGATAAAGATTTTTTTTATTTTTTTTATTTTTTAGAAATTAATTTTATTACCCCACCAAGTCAGATCCAAGTTAGAGACATTCGAGTTGTCTACTGGGAAATGAGCTAGCAAGAAATTAATAAACAACATTCAACATACATTATTATTAAAGTAATACATTTTGAGGATTTGCATTCTTCTTTATTATCGACTGCGAACGGTTCAACCAACTTTCTCCACGTTAACACCTAGGAGGATTAATCTCGTTGGTTGAATTCAAAGCAATGTTAAAGAAAAAGCTCAACTTTTGATCTTCAGATCTCTGGAGCCTGCCATGTTTGTGGACAACAGAATTCGTAGTTTTCTTTCTTTCATTTCAAAGCATTTTGTTTAGATTGATGTTTGAACCCTTCTACTGTATCCCTCTGTTTTGAAATGCTTTATTAACTGTAATTAACACCTCGCCATTGCCTCCTCTAATCAGCTCTTCTTCATCACTTATTTCTTTTTTACCTCCCTCTCTTTCTCTCTCTCCTTCTCACTCTATCTCTATCTCTCTCATTCTGTTGATATCTATATCTTCCTGTTTCAAATCTTGTTAAGATTAACGAATTGGAAGCAGATGTGACCCTTGTCCCAAGTTTCTAGTTTCCTTCACATATCAGTTCAGGAGAGTCCCAGAAGGATCGTAATATTGTGTCCACTGTCCGAGATCTTTTTGTGTTGTTCTTGATCTTGAATATATTGACATTTTCTTTTCCTTACGTTCTTATAGTGTCTGGTATACATTTTCACAAGATTTTTGGTGGTCTTTTTGCTGTATTTTTTCTTGTTTAAACCTACCTACTGTTTGGTGGAATTTTGTTTGTTATGTGGCTATTACTTTCAAGGTATTTATTTAATGTGTCATAATTATTGCCAGTTATCATTTACCTAGGTACATTGTTTTTTGGTGTTTTTTATTCCACCGAATCGTTTCAGTATGTAGATTCTCCCTAATATCTTAATTATCATGTTCAGTCTGTGTGATCTATTTTGAGATGAGATTTTGTTTTCGAGACTAGGGTGAGGGGGATAAAAAAGACAAAGTGTGTGCGTGAAGATGTACCTGATGTATTGGGATGTTTTTTATTCTCCTGTTTTATGGAAATTGTGTGATATTTTGGGAAGTAAAATGTGATCAAATTTGTTTTAATTATCAAGAAGCCTGCTTGTTAATGAAGTTTCTATTTCTTTTCTCATGATTTTTTAGAGGGAATGAACATTGACTGAAGAGTAAAATGAGTTCAATATAAAGACATCAACTTACAGCCCGGCCTTACAAGTACAATGTGGAACAATATAATCGCACTTAGTTTTATTACCTACACACTGTTTTATTCCTCCTTTCGAAATTCCTGAAACTCCCGCATGTTCATCCTTTGTGATTTTGGAATGATAATCGCACTTAGTTTTATTACCTACACACTGTTTTATTCCTCCTTTCGAAATTCCTGAAACTCCCGCATGTTCATCCTTTGTGATTTATCGTTGGGTAATTGGAAGCCTGTTGATGTTACGTATCATCACTGGAGATAGTTTTAACTGTTGTGCTTTTCTTGTGGATAGTAACTATCTCTACACTATCAAGTTCAAAATGGCAAACAATATGCACCTATGTAAATCTGTACCTTACCTGTCTAAGGACCAACTAAACTTGTTGTACACATACCCATCACAACCATATTCAGTTTATTATAATTATTCTTGATTTGATTTTACTTTCATGTAATGATTTAAAATCAAGACTAGAGCCCGTTCTCCCTTTTTGTTCATTTTTCCAAAACCATTCATAACAATTTTCAAAAGTTTCGCGGCCTGAAGGAATACATTATTCTGCCTTCTTCATGAGGCCAATTAATATTCACCTTTGACGATCTTGGACGGAAATCTAAGAACCAAGAGCAAAGTTACAATGACAACTCTCAATAAAACCTCGTCTACAAATTTCTCATGACATATCACACTCGTACACAGTCATACTCGTAGATTCACCTATTCCCATTACAAATCAGATCTTGTGGACATATGGTTAACATTATATTCGCCGACTTCCTTCCTATTCTTCCTATGTGTGATTCTATGATAATCCAAACGGATAAACATACGATGCTTTTCTTGTGGATAGTAACTATCTCTGTACTATCAAGTTCAAATGGCAAACAATATGCACCTATGTAAATCTGTACCTTACCTGTCTAAGGACCAACTAAACTTGTTGTACACATACCCATCACAACCCCCCATTATTCACTCAAATATTTATGTAAGAAATTTGTAATATGTATTGACCTTCCTTGTGAAGCCTAATTTTCCGTATTCATGGATTTCATGGTCCTTTGTGTTGATGACTTTAACTTTTTGTTTATTTTCTTTTTGATTTTCTCTTTATTTCTTTCACTCGATATCCTACGAAGTTTGTACAGCATTCGGAATAAGAAGAATATTCCAGGCACCAAATTGTACGCTCGTGTAAAATTCATCCTGTTAGGCAAGAAAACAGTGGCGTCGCTTCATTGAAGTCTTGGAAAAGACGAAAGTAAGAGAATAGAAGAATAGAGAAGACGAAATGGACCAGAACCCCGATTTGAAAGATTTAGATTCAGGTAGTGGAGTCCGTGAGATCCGAGCCCAGTGATAACTTTAGAGAGTTTATAATTTGTATTTTTTTCTTTTTTAGTACCAGAGGTCGAAAGTCACTGAATCTATTTTCCATTTCTATGATACAAATCTAACTAATTGACCTAATTGCTATTGTATTATTTTGAGAATTTGAGGTCAAACTTTTACCTGGGCATTTTTGGTAGTGGTAGTTAACCTTTTTGAGTAGAATTACAGATATGAGTTAAGATAAGTAGTATGGCAATTGCCCCTACTTACGGCCGGCCGTAACTTAAGGGGGCGATTTTCGCGGCCACCTCAAACTCTACACCACTGCTGCATGTCCTGTGTTTAGGTTACCACGGGGGACTATATTGTTCCACTAAGAAGTTAGGGGGCACCTCTACGTTCCCGTCAATTCCTGTGAGTTCCTGCCTGGGAACTTCCTGAGTTGATAAGCACTTGTCACAGGAGATGTCATTATTTGTACTTATGTGAGCAATTAGTGTATGAATGAGTTGGTACTCATATGTTTTGTATGAATCCACGTGACGTTTTCCACGTGAGGAATGGCTCTTATGACATATGGTGCAATAGGAGACAGCATACACCATGGTCCATGGTGGACACAGCATGGTGTATGCTGTGTCGTTTTGGCAAACCAAACTTTGGGCTGTTCACTGATAAATTTTATTAATTGTTTCTCTCTATTAGGGGATACTTCTCATGACCAGGACACTACCAGGGAATAAAGTGTAATGAAACTTAGATGACCAGTATTTACGGCTTCTTTGGTTTTTCTACATATTTGTTTGTTAGATTTGTTGTATGTAAAACTGCAGTTTAGTGAAATTTACTAAAAATAAATAAATGATCAAAAGATTATTTCTCAAGTGTGTGAATAATGACCCACAACCCTCTGTCTAAACTGACTTTATTTCTGGGATTTTACCATACATAAAGGAAAGGTCTCCGTTGGGTAATATCTAATTAACTTTTATGGTAATGATGGTGTACAGCCATTAGTATCATAATCAAATGCCAAATTATCACCAAGAACATGTTATCATGTTCATTTTTTATCATATTTTAGAAATAATGTACATGATGGAGGTACGTACCTAATTTTTTTTGGAAAAAGAGGTTACAACTTACAACATAAGTATACTTTTATGTCTTCGAAATGACATAAAATAGCGGTTATACAAGACATTAATGACTCATTTTAATTCGGTAATGGTGCTTGTTACATTCATTCTAATGTTTTCAATCTATCTGGGGAATTAGGTGCCAAGAAGAGATTTGCCCAATTCAAAGGAGAATTCCACCTAAAGTGATAAAAAATGTTCTTTTTCATCGCCGCCGCAAGTCGGCATTTGTCTTGAGCGTGATCCTGCAAAAAGGCAACAGATGTTACTGCTGGGGAATACAAGATCAAAGTGCTACTGAATATTAAATATTTCCCAAGAGGGATGAGGGAAAAATAGTTCTAACCTCTAGGTCTTCAGGAGTGTACCCTTCATGAACCACATTTTTGGGTACATGCACCCACTATCAATCTTACCTTTGGGATCTTCAGATGAAGCCACCGTGAACTGAGTGTGATTTACTCTGAAGCTGAACTGAAGCTTTCAAAGGCATACTGGTAAAGACTGATTCCCGAGACCAACCAAGCTAATTCACAATTTTGCAGCTGATTCATGATTGTACCAAAGCTGAATCACGAGCTGTACAAGGGTATAATGTCTGATGTGTGTGGTATGGGCGTCAGTGTTCTTTTTTCACTCTCCCATATTCACAATTCGAGGCACGTATATTCATAATTCTTGAACTCTTTTTCTTTTTCCCCCTTTCCTCTTTGCCTCACCTTCTTGCAACAGTATTTTTCCTAGTCTCCTTTAAATTCACATAATATTTTATTATCTCTATCTGTATTCTTTCTTTTTACCTCATCCTCTTTCCCCTACCTCTTCTTACCTTTCCCTTCTTCTCTACAAACACGCTTCTTCGCTCTGGGGTTTTATTATCGTGGTTCTCTTTTGCTTCTATCCATTGGTAGGTATTTCCATTTTTTATTATTTCTAACTTTTATTTCTGTTTTCAATTCTACTTCATTTATTACAAACGCTTTTCGATTCCGTGTTTTTTATGTGAGTGCCTTTTTCTCTTCGTTTTACTGACCTTCGTAAGATCTTGCTTACATCAGATCTGTTTAGAAGAATTCCTCCAAGGGTTTCAAACAAGACTGTTAAAGTTGCCTATTTAATACTCATTGGATGTATATCAGCACCTGTACATTTTCTACAGCACAAAACGACTGATGAAACAGAAACACCGGAGAAAAGCTTCATGATGGACAATTAAAAAGAATGGATAATACTATTATTGTATCCATCAGTAAAACAACAACAAAAAATCATATTTCCAATCTTTTTTTCTGCAAAGAACAATTTCGAATGTTGGAGACAGCACAAGTTTTTGAGATTTCATAAGAGATGAAAAATGTTGATAACTCCGAGTAGAAAATGGAAATACATTCAGAATCACGGAGAAAATCTTCAAAATTCAAAAATTGAAAAGTTAAAAATCTCGAAGAAGTCCAATCTTTTCGATTGTTCGTTGTGGTGGTATGCTTCCCCAAGTTATCGTGATAGGCACATAGGTTCTTATTCCAGGGGATCTTCAACTATTCTCCCCATAAAAGACTAGGGTTGGGACATCGAGACGAAAACATCGATGTTCGATACATCGATGTTTTTAAACTTCGATATATCGAGTATCCGATGTATCTGTGGACGGCGTTAGTGAATTTATTTAGCATGGTCAATAAGTTGACAATAATAGTGCTGGGTATGCACATTTACTTGCATTATGATGATGATGATTATTATTAAGACATAAAAAAGTGAACGAATAAAAAGTGATTGTATCGACCAAGGGCGTATCCATAATCCTAGCACAACGCGATGTTACCTCCATGGAAATACAGTCCATTCAGTGAGCTGTTGGTAGTGTTGGTTTCAAACAAAACAATCAAACAATAATACATGTTCTGTTGACCATGAGACAAAAACATAGAACTATGGGAGAGCAAGTAGTTATTGTTCCTGACGTTGACATTATTAGCTCATTTAAAATAGACGTCAAAGGAACAATACAAGCTAGTTAGCACAGCATTGTGATGTGTTTAACAAGGTCCACGAACATCTTAACCATATTGTCAAACAGTTTGGTGCTGGAATAGCCAAGACTGTAGACAGTGGAGTAATGATAATAACAAACATGCTGATGACAATGATGAATATAAGCGAGTCATTCAACCACTAGGCAGAGTCCAAGGATCCGTCAGTATTAGCTGTAAGATAATATGGAATGTTTAATTGTGTTAGGCACATTTAAATGCTTGTCACAAATATTGTTCCCCGATTATTACACCTAGATAAATTTCATGACTTGACCTGGACTCGAACCACCAACCTCCAGATCCAAAGTCCAACGCGTTAACAACTGCACCACTGAGGTTGGTGCTGTAAGATAATATTGTAGTCATATTAATCACGATAGGTTGGGTTGGTGAAAAAGGTAAATTCTTTGATTTTGAGTTCTAGGTCCAATGGGATCTATAGGTAGAAATGGTTTAATTGTACCTATTGGAAAACTGTTTTTGTCGTTGTGTGAATGTTCATTTGATTTTCAAATCACAAGGCAGTCTTCTCAAATTATACTATAGACTGCTCCAAACTTTTCATTTCGATAGATCCCAAAATATTCTAAAATAACAAAGATTCAGTAGCATAAGATAAGAACAATAGAATCTATGAACGTCAAGTGACATCAATGGGGATTATCTTGTTATGAATACAAAATATGAGAGAAATAGTTTGACAGTCTGGTCCAAATTCTAGCTCTCCTCTGTTTATGTCAATCTTGGAACGAACCCAGAAACAATTTCGATGACTTTTTGGGGAAACTTTTAGAAGAAATATCCAGATACATAGATAAGTTTGAGGATTGTTTGGAAAATTATGGAAATTATTCATGAAGAGATTCAATTCCAAAATGTTCAACTCAGAATCCATGAGGGCATGATACCAAGTGTTAGGAAAGGATTGTTGAATGACAAACATAATCAAAACTTGTAATGAAGCTTTGCGTGTAATCTCATCAAAGAATCAAAGTCAGTGGCAGTTGTTGTCTTCTGTTTATTGCGAGTGGGGGCTCATCCCTGTGTGACGGTATTTCGGATCTAAATTTAGGATTTCAGAGACAGTTCTATCTCTATATTGTTTTTTATGTTATTAAAAAAGAGAACTAATAATTCATTTTCTAAATACTTGTCTTCTCCATCAAGAGGGTATTAAAAATATATAAAGGGTTGTAATTAAACTGATGAGACATGTTGCGTACAACCCCTTGGCTTTGGAAGTTTTTAGCATGTGTATGGGGATTGTGGAGTGAGGAAAGGGTTTTCGAGTACCTTGCCGCGTGGAATTGTACACTCACGAGGGATTTCCGCTGAAGTTGATTTGTATCTTTGATAAAGCATATATTGCGAGTGGGGGCTCATCCCTGTGTGACGGTATTTCGGATCTAAATTTAGGATTTCAGAGACAGTTCTATCTCTATATTGTTTTTTTATGTTATTAAAAAAGAGAACTAATAATTCATTTTCTAAATACTTGTCTTCTCCATCAAGAGGGTATTAAAAATATATAAAGGGTTGTAATTAAACTGATGAGACATGTTGCGTACAACCCCTTGGCTTTGGAAGTTTTTAGCATGTGTATGGGGATTGTGGAGTGAGGAAAGGGTTTTCGAGTACCTTGCCGCGTGGAATTGTACACTCACGAGGGATTTCCGCTGAAGTTGATTTGTATCCTTGATAAAGATTTTTTTATTTTTTAGAAATTAATTTTACTACCCCACCAAGTCAGATCCAAGTTAGAGACATTCGAGTTGTCTACTGGGAAATGAGCTAGCAAGAAATTAATAAACAACATTCAACATACATTATTATTAAAGTAATACATTCTGAGGATTCCAACATTTGCACTCTTTTTAATCATCGACTGCGAATGGTTCAACCAACTAACTTTCTCCACGTTAACACCTAGGAGGATTAATCTCGATGATTGAATTCAAAGAAATGTTAAAGAAAAAGCTCAACTTTTGATCTTCAGATCTCTGGAGCCTGCTTGTGGACAACAGAATTCGTAGTTTTCTTTCTTTCATTTCAAAGCATTTTGTGTTAGATTGATGTTTGAACCCTTCTACTGTATCCCTCTGTTTTGAAATGCTTTATTAACTGTAATTAACACCTCGCCATTGCCTCCTCTATTATTTTCCTTTTTCGTGCTTCAATCTTCACCCTCTGTTTTACCCCCCAACACAAATTCTGTCAGAAATCTCTTCATCCCTTAAAAGATAAGAAACGAGCCAAGACGGCGGGGTCTAAGTTTCTCCTAATCATACGATAGAGTTTTCATTGACGTGCACTCTGTGATGTCTAATTATGTCGCTTTTGTTTACTCCCTGTCTCACAACTTTCATGGGCAAAGTGAAACGCCAAATTCTTCGCTTTTTGGGGTGGAACTTTGTTGGGCTATATGTTTATAAATACATAGTTTGAACAGGTCCTGGATGTGTGGACATTGTTTCGTCCGCAATACCACTCATGAATTGTCCGTTAGTAAGTCTGATCCATTTTGTAGGTCTGATAGACGAGGGTTTTTCAGTAGTTTGTAACGGTTGACTTGGCGAGCCATACTACCTATTACCGCTATTGATGCTCCTGCACAATAATGTCTCATTGTTTCTCTTATTCCCGAAGTTACGTCGCGTTTATAAGTCTGATCCATTTTGTAGGTCTGATAGACGAGGGTTTTTCAGTAGTTTGTAACGTTTGACTTGGCGAGCCATACTACCTATTACCGCTATTGATGCTCCTGCACAATAATGTCTCATTGTTTCTCTTATTCCCGAAGTTACGTCATAAGATACTTGGAATATTAGATGATTGATTACCCTCCATAATGAACCTTTAGTTCTCGTTTCCTATTAATGAGTTCGGAGAAATATTTCAAGTCTCTCTAAACTTTCTTTCTAATATTGTCAAAGCAGAAATTCACAAAAGGAAAAACAGCCCTCCATAATGAACCTTTAGTTCTCGTTCCCTATTAATGAGTTCGGAGAAATATTTCAAGTCTCTCTAAACTTTCTTTCTAATATTGTCAAAGCAGAAATTCACAAAAGGAAAAACAACACCGGAAAAAAGTTAAGTCAATTTTGAAGTAAGAAAAAATAAAAAAAGCTGAAACTTTTCAGAAAAGAATTTCCCAGCTTCTTGTTCATTATTGAACTTTTCCTAGTTTTTACAAAAGTTCACAAAAAACTAATTTCATTTCCTAATTTCTCAAATCTTATTATCAGGAAAAACAACACCGGAAAAAAGTTAAGTCAATTTTGAAGTAAGAAAAAATAAAAAAAGCTGAAACTTTTCAGAAAAGAATTTCCCAGCTTCTTCTTGTTCATTATTGAACTTTTCCTAGTTTTTACAAAAGTTCACAAAAAACTAATTTCATTTCCTAATTTCTCAAATCTTATTATCATTCAGTTTTTGTTTTGTCATTCCCCTTTTATTTGTCTAATGACTGAAAAGTCAGAAATTGTTCCTTTTACATAATTGACAATCGGGTTGTCTTCTATTCAAGATCAGACTCAGAGCAATCAGTGACATCACTAACAGCAATGGGGTCTTTTACCTGCTGACTCTGACAATCTGTGTGAATGTGGCACACTTCAAGATTCTGCTCATTTACTTGTATGTCCTCTCTTGGAGAAACCCTGCACGGAGCTAGATCTTTTGCATGCAAATGACACGGCCATCCAGACCGCGAAAATTAACAAGCAGGGTCCGTCCCTCCGGGAATTTTTAAGCCCGTATAGTGATTAGAGAAAATCAGTACCTATGTACCTACCTAATTTGTTTAATATTCAGTTTAAAGGAATTCTAATTGTGTTAAGCATATTTAAATGCTTGTCACAAACATCGTTCCCTGATTATTTCACCTAGATAAATTTCATGACAACCAGTATTTACGGCTTCTTTGGATCTTCTACATATTTGTTTGTTAGATTTGTTGTATGTAAAACTGCAGTTCAGTGAAATTTACTAAAAATAAATAAATAATCAAAAGAATATTTCTCAAGTGTGTGAATAATGACCCACGACCCTCTGTCTAAACTGACTTTATTTCTGGGATTTTACCATACATAAAGGAAAGGTCTCCGTTGGGTAATATCTATTAACTTTTATGGTAATGATGGTGTACAGCCATTAGTATCATAATCAAATGCCAAATTATCACCAAGAACATGTTATCATGTTCATTTTTTATCATATTTTAGAAATAATGTACATGATGGAGGTACGTACCTAATTTTTTGGAAAAAGAGGTTACAACTTACAACATAAGTATACTTTTATGTCTTCGAAATGACATAAAATAGCGGTTATACAAGACATTATTGTTCCTTTTTCCAAAATCATTCATAACAATTTTCAAAAGTTTCGCGGCCTGAAGCAATACATTTTTCTGCCTTTTTCATGTGGCCAATATTTACCTTTGACGATCTTGGACGGAAATCTAAGAACCAAGAGCAAAGTTACAATGACAACTCTCAATAAAACCTCGACTACAAATTTCTCATGACATATCACACTCGTACACAGTCATACTCGTAGATTCACCTACATTCCCATACAAATCAGATCTCGTGGACATATGGTTAACATTATATTCGCCGACTTCCTTCCTATTCTTCCTATGTGTGATTCTATGATAATCCAAACGGATAAACATACTATCTAGGTATCTAGGTTCCTATATCAACGATATCCTACGAAGTTTGTACAGCATTCGGAACAAGAAGAATATTCCAGGCACCAAATTGTACGCTCGTGTAAAATATTCATCCTGTTAGGCAAGAAAACAGTGGCATCGCTTCATTGAAGTCTTGGGAAAGACGAAAGTAAGAGAATAGAAGAATAGAGAAGACGAAATGGACCAGAAGCCCGATTTGAAAGATTTAGATTCAGGTAGTAGACTCCGTGAGATCCGAGCCCAGTGATAACTTTAGAGAGTTTATAATTTGTAATTTTTCTTTTTTAGCACCAGAGGTCGAAAGTCACTGAATCTATTTTCCATTTCTATGATACAAATCTAACTACTTTACCTAATTGCTATAGTATTATTTTGAGAATTTGAGGTCAAACTTCTACCTGGGCATTTTTGGTAGTGGTAGTTAACCTTTTTGAGTAGAATTACAGATATGAGTTAAGATAAGTAGTATGGCAATCGCCCCTACTTACGGCCGGCCGTAACTTAGGGGGGCGATTTTCGCGGCCACCTCAAACTCTACACCACTGCTGCATGTCCTGTGTTTAGGTTTCCACGGGGGACTATATTGTTCCAGAAGTTAGGGGGCACCTCTACGTTCCCGTCAATTCCTGTGAGTTCCTGCCTGGGAACTTCCTGAGTTGATAAGCACTTGTCACAGGACTTCAAAAATTGAAAAGTTGAAAATCTCGAAGAAGTCCAATCTTTTCGATTGTTCGTTGTGGTGGTAGGTGGGTACGCTTCCCCAAGTTATCGCGATAGGCACATAGGTTCTTCCAGGGGATCTTCAACTATTCTCCCCATAAAAGACCTCATTGGAGGGAGCAACAAAGAAAAAATGTGAAAAAATGAAAATGAAATTTCAGGCAGTTGATGATGTATTCCCCTCTAAGACCTCATTGGAGGGAGCAACAAAGAAAAAATGTGAAAAAATGAAAATGAAATTTCAGGCAGTTGATGATGTATTCCCCTCTCCTCTCCCCACACAAAGTCAATTCACTTGTTGTTGGTTGTTGTTTTATAGAATAAAAAAAATCATTCTGTTTGCCATTTGCAATTTCCGATTTTTTATTATAATAATTTAGAAAAAAAGTTGCCAACTCCTTCCCCCACTCTCACCAAAAGCTGCCAGGTTGTTTATGAAGGCAGTCAACTGAAGAGTGTAACACATCACCATTCGTACTCGACAAAAAAAAAAAAAAAAAAAAAAAAAAAAAAAAAAAAAAAAAAAAAAATTATCATTCTGTTTCCCATTTGCAATTTCCGATTTTTTATTATAATAATTTAGAAAAAAAAGTTGCCAACTCCTTCCCCCACTCTCACCAAAAGCTGCCAGGTTGTTTAAGAAGGGAGTCAACTGAAGAGTGTAACACATCACCATTCGTACTCGACAAAAAAAGATGAGAATTGTTCATGGAACAAGACTTTACAGTGACTTCAAAAGGGCCAAAAACTCAAACCCTCCATTTTTGGAGCGTGATTTTATCTATTTAGCTGTTGGTCCTACAGAAAAATAAATTAAAAATGCGAAAAGATTTATATATTTTTCAAAGTCATTTAAATATCAATTAACAATATAGAAAGCCTCTCCTAAGTATTACGAATGCAGGAAACAAATTTGGGGACGAAATGAACCGGAAATGACAATAAAAATATAAAAACGCCACCCCAAAGTAACCCACCCAAAAGCCCATCGGATAAAATAATTGCAGCGTTTTGTACATTTGATTGAGACAGAGGAATGGGAAGAAACAGTCGAAATCAAATAAACAATTACGCCCGAATAATGGAGTTAGCTTTTTCATAAACACTCGGAATTATTCTCTAACAAGGGGTTATGCCGAAAAAGAAAATTTAATAATTCGTGAAAAAAAAAAAAAATAATGGAAAACTCGAAGGGTGTCGAATCGAAAAAAATTGAGGCATGATGATTTCCAAGAGAAAGTTCAGCTAAATAGGAAGAGAGAGGGAGGAGGAGAGAATTCTTTGACATTTTCCTTGTGTGGTTCGGTTCGTCTTACTCTATTTTATCCAGGTACTCAATATGCTGAATTCTAGATCTTGAAAAGAACCTACAAGGGGGGCAAAAAAGGAAAAAAAGTGGGCACATTGAATAATCTCTCCACAAGGGTAACATTGTTGCTCTTATTATTACGTAAGGATAATGTTGTTATTATTTTTATTGCGAGGCTCTACAATAGGACAATTAGAAGTTTATTGAAATGAAATCAAATCGTATACGTGAGTATTATGGAGGTAATTAGTACAGGGTTTTAATATACAGGGTGTCCACATTACATATACATTTACCTATGGGGGTAGGTACCTATTAGAAAAGGCCACCCCAAAGTAACCCACCCAAAAGCCCATCGGATAAAATAATTGCAGCGTTTTGTACATTTGATTGAGACGGAGGAATGGGAAGAAACAGTCGAAATCAAATAAACAATTACGCCCGAATAATGGAGTTAGCTTTTTCATAAACACTCGGAATTATTCTCTAACAAGGGGTTATGCCGAAAAAGAAAATTTAATAATTCGTAAAAAAATAATGGAAAACTCGAAGGGTGTCGAATCGAAAATATCGAGGCATGATGATTTCCAAGAGAAAGTTCAGCTAAATAGGAAGAGAGAGGGAGGAGGAGAGAATTCTTTGACATTTTCCTTGTGTGGTTCGGTTCGTCTTACTCTATTTTATCCAGGTACTCAATATGCTGAATTCTAGATCTTGAAAAGAAGGTACAAGGGGGGTGAAAAAGGAGAAAAAGTGGGGACATTGAATAATCTCTCCACAAGGGTAACATTGTTGCTCTTATTATTACGTAAGGATAATGTTATTATTTTTATTGCGAGGCTCTACAATAGGACAATTAGAAGTTTATTGAAATGAAATCAAATCGTATACGTGGGTATTATGGAGGTAATTAGTACAGGGTTTTAATATACAGGGTGTCCACATTACATATACATTTACCTATGGGGGTAGGTACCTATTAGGACAGAGAGCTGCTGTTCCTTTCTCGTACTTACTCCATCCAAAAAAATTTAAAAGCAAGCTTACCATTTTGCTACAGCAGAAAACCTGAAGTATTGAGGGCTGATTTTACACATCTGGTTACCTTTCATTTCCTCAACCACCTGGTATGCAAGTTAAATTGTAATTAATTATTCAAGTAAATAATTCAAAGTGCATACTTGCAGTAGTAATGAGTTTTCTAATAATATTATAACTTATTACACACATCCGTAACATATTTAAACTGCACATTAAATTTCATATGAGCGCTAGTAGGAGAAAGATGGTCACTCTATTCCACCCTCATTTTTAATGGGTCTAATGTGAACCCAAAAACTTCATTTACACTGGGTTATCGAATCTTTGTTCTTTGTAGAACAAATGGAAATTTTTCTTAAGACAACGTAAAAATACTCGTATTTTAAACCCCTGCTTAAAATTGGTTTGGGATCATATGAGGCAGAGATTACAAAATTTTGACGATTCAAAATATTATATTCAGGTAAGTAACTACACGATTTTACCAAATTTAAACCACAGTATTACAGTGATAGTAATCAAGATTAGATGATTAACACAATTAGTTAACCTTATGTATTATTTTTCTTCTAATAGGTATTAGTAATTCGAAAATTACGAATAGATATAGGAAAATAGAAAAGAGAGCTACGATTGGTGACCAAACCACAGAACGGTTTCATCGAGCCCAACGCTCCCCTATCACATATCATTTCCCTGCATGTCACTTGTACTTGGATAAGCACATGGCTAATCATGTTAAATCACACATGTAGGAATAGACATCAAGTATGCAACCCGTATCACATCTTAATATTACCATGAGACGGAATACCTAATTAACATTTTTTTTAAAACAAATTTCCTTCTGAGAGAAATCTCAAGTGCACCCTCAGGAATGAGCAAAAAAAAAAAAAAAAATGCTTCTAGCTGGTAGGTCTGCAAATTTTGAGTTTTCCAAAGATATTAGACAGCACAGAATTTTCTCTCTTTTTAGGAATTCTTTATTCGAAAGGGAGGCATTGTATAAATTCCTGGGGTGAAGGGACTTTTCAGATTCGGCAGAATAAACTGCAATGTATAGCAACATTAGCAATGTATACCACTGCATGCTGTACTATAGTAATCTGCAAAGTCCAAAGCAGGAGTTGCCGAATATTTTACCAATAAACAGAAAAATGACCATGAAAAATTGAGGGTGGTTAATTTTTGCAAGATTCTAGAATCATTCCGAGAAGGTTTTCGGTCATTTCATATTCTATTCTACAAGCAGGTAAGAGTTACTATCTTGTAAATGTAAATGTAAAATGCAGTTTCTTTGTGTTATTATGTCACAACTTTGGTGCTCACTGCAGCATTGTAGGATTTTCCCAATATCTCAGTAATCCTAAAATCCAATGTTTACCTACCATGCTGGCACCGGTCGCTATGCGCATTTACATGTCATAGCTAGGTACTCATTTTCCTCACGAGGCTGAGTGGGCCCCGCAATTTTGCTGCGAATTTGTACCAAAGCCCATCATTTAGTACCCATTTTGTTTTGAAAGTTCATCCTAGATAACCAACTGTTGTTTCTCTTTGCCTTTGTTTACTCATTTTGTTGGTCCATTTTTCCCTTTTTGAATATTTTACTTCTTATCAAATTTAGGTATCTTTTCTACTCTTTTCTTTCTTAAATCACACTTTTGATTTAGTCCAAAATAATGGTAAGGTTTTTAAGTAAATGAACATTTTTTTTTTCAACTTACCTTTCAGAGATAGTTATGTTAAAGCTTACAATCGTCAGCACATTTTCGACATCATATCAAAACCTGAAACAAAGAGCAAAAGGCAAAATTTAGTTTTTGTTTTATTACCTTACATCTTTTTTATACCATCCCCACTGCCTTGGTTACAGCACATTTTTATGTAGATATTGTAAAAATGTCCAAGTCTGTTTTATCAACTATTCTTTCCTTTCATTTCTAAATTTTCTTAAAAAATCCCCCTTTTCTTTTCTACCTAATGAGAAAATTTCGACTCAAAACCTGCCTCTGTCATACATTTTTATGTAGATATTGTAAAAATGTCCAAGTCTGTTTTACCAACTATTTTTTCCTTTCATTTCTAAATTTTCTTAAAAAATCCCCCTTTTCTTTTCTACCTAATGAGAAAATTTCGACTCAAAACCTGCCTCTGTCATAGCTAGTAACAGCTTCATTCCTTCACTCTCCCTCCTTTCTTGGACAGCACAAAAAGAGAGGAAATCTTGATTATTTTCAATATTGTTTCACTTAATTTTTCTCTCCTGTAATAATGAAAGCATTTTTTCTTGCTTTTTTCTCTCTCGGATTTTTACTTGTTCAAACTGTCAGCAACAGATTTTTTTTTTTTTTTTTCTGTTATATTTCAACAGTTATAAACCCACCGAGGCCAGTGCATTTCAGAAGCAGAAAACAAAATAGGTATACACCTACATAACTGCTTTTTTTCTCCATTCAACTTGAAAATAGAGAACGAAGGTGTTTTTCAAATTTATATTAGATTAACCACAAATAATGTAAAATAAACAAAACTTTTTTCAGAATATTTTTATGATTTTTTTCTCCCGAGATATTTTAGTTTGAAATTCAAATTTCCGATTTACCCGCGAAAACGCTCTTTCCTTTCCTCTCTCCAAAATGGCCGTCGATGACGTCATAACTCCCTAAACAATCATTGTTTACAAAAAATGTAATGCATAAATACATAGGGTTTGAAGAGATCTTTACTTTGGGATTTTTCTAATTTTAACAAAAAACATTGAAAGAATAAATTTCGTGGTTTTAGTTTCTAAAGAACATTCTCTATTAATCACTTTTTGTTTCAAAGCTTAAAGTTAAGTCGTTGCTGAGAACCCATGCTGTAAAGTTGGACCCTGCGTTATTCTCTATAATGTCAGGATCATATAAATATTGTGTTGTACTTGAATGTACACGTACCTACTACAGTGGCTACCCCTGATAAACTTTTTATTCATGTGCCCAAAGATGTAAAATAGAGAAAGTTATGGATAACAGCCATGAGAAGAGCAGATTTGTCAAACAAAACCACAGCATTTGTTTGAGAAGATCACTTTAATGTAAGTAAATACATGCATTCCAAATAGGTACCTAATACACCGATAAAATTACATGAAAGGAGAACCATTGTCTTGTAGAATTATCTGTTCAGGACATAACAGTTAGGATTCATCCTATCTAGTAATAAAATCCTAGGCCATCTTAGCCCACAACAGTCCTACAGACTACAAAACGAACAAGCACCCATGAGCTTAGCTACCATGAACAATTCTGGTATAGGTAGGTACGAAATATGGATCTTGTCCTGCCTTGGTCCTTCAATGGTCACAAGCTTCTTGTCTGATAGGTAATCATGCAGAAAGTTTAGGTCCTGGTCAAAAGGTTGAGATTTCCTCATAAGGAAATTTGAGAGTTTGACTGCAACAATATAGATTATTGATCATTGGTCTTTTTTACCTATATTTACCCATCGATAAAACGAGAATACTTTTCGGATGCAGAATTACATAGGTCAGTTAAGTGATAGCCTTTTCTTGTGACTGAATGGGTTAAATTCAAAGCTCAGCTAACAATAATAGGTATTCCTATGTTCTCGTATTGATTCTGTACCGAAGAACAAAGTGTTAAAAGTTCAATTGTGGGAACATTACATTCGAGCTTTGAAGATTCAGATTATTGGTAAGAAAGAGAATAAGTAACCAATAGTTAGGTAGGTACGTTCAATACAGGTAATTGTTCAACACTAAAAAAATAATAATTGGTACAACATTTTGTCGGAACTTTATGTTCAAACCTACATTTTGCCACTTGCAGGTATCTATAGGTATCTATTATAATTGTTGAGGGAGCAGAAGATTTTATCTTTGAACCCGGATCTTTGTGACTATGTACTAATCTGGCTTTATGTAGTGAGTACATAGAATATAAGTACATAGTGGTATAAGTATGTACATAGAATAGATACCGATAACAATTTAAGTTTAACAAAATTATTATCTATGCACGCTACCAAAAACAATTAACAGCTTAAAGATCATTATTTCCTTATTGAGACCACCTAAGCTATTAAGATATCAGATTTGGATAGGTTGGTATCAGAACTCAATGGGTCAAAGTTATAATCCGATTTCACGGATGACCTACAGCTTAATTTCGCAGCTGACCCCCGAGGTTAGTCCACCTACTAGTGAACCAATACAATATGATGGGAATCAGCTAAATCGGCCAATCCACTCATACTCACCTCTGTAAATTTTATGGTCAGACCACTGGTTATTAAAAAATTGAGCTTACTGTTTTTCTTCTTCTTCTTCTTCTTCTTAATTAACTTGATTTTTACACATCAAAATTTTCAGTGTGGCATTTGGCACACCCACTAATATAACATTTTTCAGATCATCCTACAATACAAAGCAGTAGTTTGGAAATACCTAATAACAGTAATTATCAAGTAGGTAGGTAGGTAGGTAGGTAGGTACCTATTTAAGAGTCCTACCTATTTAAGTTTCCTAAGCACTTATTATTACCTAATTAGGAATTTCTTTGTATCCAAATTCGCCTAATCCATCCATTTTATTGCTTTTAGTCACCAATCTTCTGTTTTAGTCACCATTTCCTTTACATCTCACCATGATTTGAATCACAAAGTAACCTAGACAGGTATTTCCACAGCTCCCCCCACTCCCCTTTTCTTCTCCCATCATCAGACACCTCAAGACACCGGGAAACGACCAATTGAGTTTCCATTGAGGCGGTGCCCTATTTCCATATTTCTTTCCGAAACAGGCTTTCAGGCTTCATTGAAAATAATCAGGGGAAGGGGGGGGGTCTGATGAAATTAGTTCAAAGTATGAAAGAACAAGAAAGAGAGAGAGAGAGAGAGAAGGGAGAGAGAGACGATTGTGTAAAGATGTGTTCCTTTCCTTGTTTTTGGAATAAGTGTGACGGAGATTGATTGTGTTCTTCCTCGTGTCAAGCAAAAGCAAGCTGTTCAGTTCTCCAATTCATAAAGCTGTGACATGGGGGAAAAATGCTGATATAATTCCCTCCTGGGGCTCATAAGGTTGCGGGTTCGATCCCCTCCCGGGGCGGCCTTGATCGTAGAGAAGATTAAAGTAAACAAAGGCAACATATACAGGGTGATCGGGAAAAATACCTAAAAGTAGGTACTGGTGAAAGACATTTAGAGCACTTATACCTTTTTATTTATTTTCTATTTATTTATTTTCTACTATTTATTTTTGTAGAGAAGATTAAAGTAAACAAAGGCAACATATACAGGGTGATCGGGAAAAACACCTAAAAGTAGGTACTGGTGAAAGACATTTAGAGCACTTATACCTTTTTATTTATTTTCTATTTATTTATTTTCTACTATTTATTTTTGTGTCAAGCAAAAGCAAGCTGTTCAGTTCTCCAATTCATAATGCTGTGACATGGGGGAAAAATGCTGATATAATTCCCTCCTGGGGCTCATAAGGTTGCGGGTTCGATCCCCTCCCGGGGCGGCCTTGATGATAAACAGATAAGGTTCGTTCGCGGAACGGATGGCTTTTTCGGAACGGCTGGCCTGTCTTGTCCTAGCTCGGCTGGCCTGTCTTGTTCTAGGTTTCTCTTCAATTTCGGGACGATAAGACCTATTTAGCCTCTCGCCTGTGAAATTTGGTTACCTCTGCCCCTAAAGGACCTCTCGCCCGTGAAATTTGGTTACCTCTCCCCCTGAAGGTTCACAGTTCGCCCTGGGTGGAAACCTAACCCGTGACCTAGCCCTTAGAAGGCAGGCACGCTACCCTCCAAGCTAGCTAGGCTGCGGCAATTTGTTTGTTTGTTTTTGTTTGTTTGTTTGTTTGTTTTTTTTTTTTTTTTTTTTTTTTTTTGGTGGATAGAGGGCCGGCACCCTCCCCTCCAAGCTAGCTGGGCTGTGGCAATTTTTTTGTTTTTTTTTTTTGTTTTTTTTTTTTTTTTTTGGACGCTAGTATGGAAGAGAGACAACAAAGACTCCTATGAATGGAACAGAGTCGATATAAACAGCAGATTTGTAGTTCTCACTTTCTCTCTCTCTCGCATTGTTGCATTGTCGGGTAATTAAAAATAATTAATTGTCTTTTGGTGACTAAAAAAAAGTGTTGTTATCCGTGAAAACAAGAGCGTGACCTTTAACACAGCACAGAATTTTCTCTCTTTTTATTAGGAATTCTTTATAGGAAAGGGAGGCATTGTATAAATTCCTGGGGTGAAGGAACTTTTCAGATTCGGCAGAATAAAAGAGGTATATTCTGCAATGTATGGCAATATTAGCAATGTATACCACTGCATGCTGTAGGTACTATAGTAATCTGCAAAGCCGGGAATCGAACCCGGGTCTCCCGCGTGCAAGGCGAGCGCAGTGACCACTACGCCATGGGAGCTGACTCGTTACTATCCTACTAATGTCTGAAGTATTGTGTGCCACTTACCTATATTCAAAATGAAACTGGTGTATGGAAGGAAGTAAATGGAAAGAGAACGCTCATCAGAAACACGGAGAGAGAGAGCGAGAGAGCGGAAAGAGAGAGAGAGAGAGAGAGAGAGAGAGAGAGAGAGAGAAAAGGGGGTTTTGTATTAGGAATAAAGGTTAGGTATGTATGGGATGTATTGATTTTCTACTTTAAGAAAACTAAACTTGTCTAATGAGAACAAACAAAATTCCTTTTCTCTCTTCCTCCCTTTCTCTTTCGCCTTCTCTTTCATACACACACCCTTTCTCTCACACTAGCTTTTATTCCTTCTTTCTATTTTCCTTTCTGTCTATTTTCCTTATATACACCTAATTGCTAGAAAAGGCTCCAATAATTCTAGAATTCACTCCTATTCGGGCAGGATAAATAAGGTATAGTTATAAGACTTTTAAGTAAGTTTTCCTTGAAATCCCTCAAATTATACTTTACGCACGTGTAGATTGTGGGAAATAACTGTTAGCGGAATCATTATCTTTTGCCGGATCCTAGTGTAAATCACAACGTATATAATTGCAGGACACTTAACCATTTAATGAGGAAAGAAAACGCCAGGTTTGTGTTCAGAAGAGCTGAAAAAAGGTTAAAAAAGAATCTGATGAAGACTCGACAGAAGGAAAGAATAAGGGAAGAGACGTAGGTAAAATAATTATTGTATTTAAAGGAGGCAGGAAAGAAAAACGTGTGATAGTAGGTATTATTTTAATTATTATTTTGCTGCATTTCCTCATATTTTTTTTTAATCATTTTATGTTTTGCATTTTTAATTATTTATGATAGTGACAATAAGCAGATGTTTTGCATGTGTAACCTTGTTTCATTCGCTTGAAAAATTCAGTTTTCTTCTTAAATGTGTTGAAAACCATTAGGGAAAGCAGTTTACTGAGTGCTGGCTGTGTGCGTTGTCGTATGAGCGAAAGTTTTGTGCACTTCCATTTTTTAGGCACGAAAGTTTTTATTATTATTTCATTTTTTACGTCTATGAAAAGGGAAGTAAATAAATGTATAATAGCAACAATAATATTATTATAAATTCATAATAAATGATGTTTTTTTCTCTTTTTACCAAGTGCATCACAATATTCACAATCAAACAATGCGGAATGAATAAGATTTTCCACAGATTCCTCTCTTAGACAATACAAGACCTCTTTGGTTTGAATAGAAGAGCAAAAATAATGATTCAGGTGAAGAAATAACTGAAGAGTTCTGTGAGAGAGAAAACAAAAATCATGAACAAATAAATGAACAACAAAATAGACAACAATGAGCTCGAGTGGTGGATAAGTCTTGTGGTGGCAAGAGGAGGAAGAGGAGACGAAGAAAAAAAAAGAGGAGGAGAATGATGATAAAAAGAAGAAGAGGAAGAAAAGAAGAAGAAGAAGAAGAAGAAGAGGAGGAGGAGGAGGAGAAGAACGAGGGAGGAGGAGGAGGAGGAGGAGGTAAAATAAGATAGGAAGAGGAAATGATGGAGGAGAAAATGGATGAGGAAGACAAAACAAAGAGCAAGAGGAGGAGGTGGAAGAGAAAAAAAGCACTTGTTGTATTTTTATGCTCTATCACGGACCTTTCATAAGCGAGAGACTCATCAATGCTTTCAACAAAGATGGCGGCTTTTGAGTTTTTTTCTCTTTGGTGTAAAATGGTGACAGGGTGCCACAAGTTTAAGGTGGAAGAACTCTATTATTGGGTTACTTCCCCTGATTTAGGCAGTTGGAGTGCTATATAATTTATCCGTATATTAATATTGTTAATTTAGTATAATACTAGCCACCACATTTACTGTTATGTAAGAGCGTAAAATTGTAATTTAGCCCCCTCTATTTCTCCCAGTATCGATCCATAGTCAATACCTAATATAGGAGTGTAAACTTTAGAGCTTTTGCCTATTCCGTCCCAGATACATTTCTTAAAACGAGGAAAATTGCCAGTTTTTACCCAAGTATTATGTATGGATGTTTTGAAACATAATTTCGTGATAATAACCTACTAGGGTATTTAAATCCACACTGATGAAAGGCTATTAAAAAGGGAGAAATATTCAAGCGTTAATTGGGATTTCCCACTGTGATTAGCTCGGCCTTTGGTATCTTACATTTTCTTGTCAAGTCTACAAGTCCACTAGAACATATGAGTCCAAAGTCTTTTCCAAGGTAACTGAAGAGGTTTGATAAAACTCATATAAAATTGTGAACCCGTGAGCTATCTTCTATAGAATCTACACTGGTAGTGTGGGTACCTATATCTAAGGTAGTCGTTGTTGGTAAAAATTGATATTTATTTGGCCCCGGGCGAAAATTATGAATGTAGATAGATAGGTTATAACGAGAGAAAAAAAAAAAAAAAAAAAAAAAAAGGGGGGAAAAATTTTCCGTTTGTCAATAACGATTTATAATTCTCGTAGTAATAAAATAAAAGCAAGCATTATTCACTTGATTGGAAACGAGACAAATTCGATCGGAAAAACATAAATAAGACTCGCAATTTCCTGGTTCTTCCTTTGTTAAGATGCGAATTCACTTTGCATACGAAGTAAACAGGCCAAGATCTTTGTTCACGTATGCACTCGTGTTCGAAAACAATTTTATATTTGAAACATTAAGTGACATGATAAATTGAGTTCTACCACATGTGCCTGCTCGCGTAATCTTCTGGCTCCATGGGATATTTGGTTGGGAAAAACAAGAGGAAGAATAACTAGAATGAGATGAAACCAGTTCTAATTCCTTTGTTAAGATGCGAATTCACTTTGCATACGAAGTAAACAGGCCAAGATCTTTGTTCACGTATGCACTCGTGTTCGAAAACAATTTTATATTTGAAACACTAAGTGACATGATAAATTGAGTTCTACCACATGTGTCTGCTCGCGTAATCTTCTGGCTCCATGGGATATTTGGTTGGGAAAAACAAGAGGAAGAATAACTAGAATGAGATGAAACCAGTTCTAAACCCAATGTAGATGCAATACACAAGTGCATTTCGATATTAACGAGGCAAAAATTCATAAACTGGACAGTGCTGGTAGGGAATGTCTTTTGTTGTATTTCAATTTTCTGCAATCACACATAGATATGGTCTAGAATACCTAGATGCTTAGGGTGTTTAGGTAGAAACATGTAAACGGGGAAAAATTGTGCAACAAAATTAGGAAAGTAGGTTATTCCGCTTGGGGTCGAGTGGATTGAAACACATCATATGCTTTCAGGCACACTCCATTTGTCAAAGGTAGGATCTCCTTGCCCTTAGGATCAATTTAATTTGAAGAAATCATTTACTGATGAAATTCAAATTCGAACTTCATGAATCTCTTAAATTGCATATGGATCTAAGGATAATAATTATTAAACTATGCAGCAGTGATTTCACAAATACATTGGCAGATAAGATAATTTGTGAACAATGCTTCCACCTTGGTCGAATAGAAAAAGCGGGAACAAAACAACAAATAGGTAATTTGCCCTCAGGATTCCAGATCCAACCAAGCAGATGAGCAGATGAATCGTGCTCTGAACACCTTGTAATGTCAAAACTTGATGAACTTCGTGTGACGTGTGATAACATCTATTTGAGGTTGTCTCATACATATTTAGTGCATTTCGATATTAACGAGGCAAAAATTCATAAACTGGACAGTGCTGGTAGGGAATGTCTTTTGTTGTATTTCAATTTTCTGCAATCACACATAGATATGGTCTAGAATACCTAGATGCTTAGGGTGTTTAGGTAGAAACATGTAAACGAGGAAAAATTGTGCTACAAAATTAGGAAAGTAGGTTATTCTGCTTGGGGTCGAGTGGATTGAAACACATCATATGCTTTCAGGCACACTCCATTTGTCAAAGGTAGGATCTCCTTGCCCTTAGGATCAATTTAATTTGAAGAAATCATTTACTGATGAAATTCAAATTCGAACTTCATGAATCTCTTAAATTGCATATGGATCTAAGGATAATAATTATCAAACTATGCAGCAGTGATTTCACAAAAAACATTGGCAGATAAGATAATTTGTGAACAATGCTTCCACCTTGGTCGAATAGAAAAAGCGGGAACAAAACAACAAATAGGTAATTTGCCTTTAGGATTCTATCTCCAGACCAAGCAGATGAGCAGATGAAACGTGCTCTGAACACCTTGTAATGTCAAAACTTGATGAACTTCGTGTGACGTGTGATAACATCTATTTGAGGTTGTCTCATACATATTTAGATGTTTAATGTAATTAGTACGCTAATCCTTCAGCACTCACTCTTGCGTCCCACTGTAAGCACTACAGATTCTACATTACAGAACGTTTGAAAATTCTGGTGACATATTTTTAAGGGAACTGGCAACATCTAGAAGTCTGAAACGTAACCCTTCACAAATAGTAATTTCTCCTCTCTGGGGATTGTAATAACTCAAGTATTGTGACATCTGACTCCTGAAGATTCGTATAATCTTAACCCATCTTTTGGGAATGTTGCCCTTAAACCTAAGCTCAGAGTGGGCTTTTTGTGTATGAAATATTTCTAGATTACTTTTCACAGCGTAAAGGTAAAGTTGTTCCTATACATGGACTGCTAGCGCTGATGGTATCATTATTCAGTAGTGCAACAATGAAAATGGACATCCTATCACTGCTTTCTATAGGTATGCAACTTGAGATGCACATCTAGGCTCACAGAGACAAATTCATTTTGACCTTTCGATTTTGCATCAAAGGCAATTTTCTCTCAGCACGTTCTAAGGACTGAACCGGTCCAATTCTATAATGTTATTCGCCATATTTTGTTCAAAGTTATAAATAATGGTTATTGTCAGTTTGGCACAAGATCATAACGTCCCCACCTGCTCAAGTTAGGTGAGTAAGCTCTTACGTAACTATAACTACACTAAGCATTGTGATCCAAATTGATACCACCAGTCGATTTGTATTTATAGGTATTCAACTCACCAGCGCAATTAGAACTTGTAGAACATGCCGTCAGTACACAAGTACACATGCTGATTCCATTTATCAATATTTATATTTTGCTACTTTTTCGAAATAAAAGGTGATAAAATAGTTCTTGAGTATGACAATGTACTTTTTCTTCTATAGGTATGCAACTTGAGATGCACATCTAGGCTCACAGAGACAAATTCATTTTGACCTTTCGATTTTGCATCAAAGGCAATTTTCTCTCAGCACGTTCTAAGGACTGAACCGGTCCAATTCTATAATGTTATTCGCCATATTTTGTTCAAAGTTATAAATAATGGTTATTGTCAGTTTGCGAGTACGGAATCTATTCCCTGTGTCCCTTTTCTCTATGGAACACCCTGTAAGTGCAACGCATCTCTATCTACTTGCTATGTAGAGGTAAGTAATAAACTACATCAACACGTCACTACCTAGCATCTCACACTATTTTTCTATTAATTTAATAATTTATTATATCCTCCACATTGTACGGAGGAGGATACAAGCTATAGCCATTGGTTTGGGTAGATTCTTTACAAGAAGAATCAGCAACTTTTCAGTCGGAAGATAGCCTTGCGAAAGTTACAGCTATACAAACGGTAATTACAAAGGTGGTTATAGTAAGTACTTTAGAAAAATGTATGTATACTTATAAATGCTTATCTATAAATAAAATTTTGAAAAGTACATGTCATGACACTATATTTGTCAGTAAATACATAATTATATTTATTTGTACACATACTTATAGACATCTACAATGCTATACCTCAGCTTACACAGGCTAGTCTGTTCTAACAAAATTGATTATTATAAAAGCTGCGATTTTCCAGCTCTGCTCATTCATTTTAGTCACAAGTCAAAGATTATACATAGGTATGTAGTATAACTGAAACCAAAGTCATACATCTTTCTCTCTACAATATGTAGTACGGGAATAGTGTTGTGGAATAATGCTGTCCTGTACCGCATTGTACATTTGACAGGGTGGCTCTGAATTATTGCAAGGTGCAGGTAGAAATTAGCACTTGGATTAGAAATTAGGAGGACATCTTGAGTGGTCAAACTTGAGTACCTTTTTTCCATTAATTAACTCTCTAGTATCCTTGAATTCGGTCTTATTTCAGTCCCATGCAAATTTGGTCATTAGTCATCCACTTGTACCGCATTGTACATTAGACAGGGTGGCTCTGAATTATTGCAAGGTGCAGGTAGAAATTAGCACTTGGATTAGAAATTAGGAGGACATCTTGGGTGGTCAAACTTAAGTACCTTTTTTCCATTAATTAACTCTCTAGTATCCTTGAATTCGGTCTTATTTCAGTCCCATGCAAATTTGGTCATTAGTCATCCACAAATTTCAGACTAAAATTTACACCTGAAACGTTGATCACCTGCCTACATGGACTTATATTTTACACAAATAATTTGAATTTTTTGTCTAAAGTTCAATAAAAATTTACAATGTGTTTCAATTTCAATTATTTCAAATTTTAATCCTTTTAAATTAACCCAGCCTAAATTTTCTAATCGTCACTATATTTTACACAAATAATTTGAATTTTTTGTCTAAACTTCAATAAAAATTTACAATGTGTTTCAATTTCAATTATTTCAAATTTTAATCCTTTTAAATTAACCCAGCCTAAATTTTCTCATCGTCTTGAACCACCCAGTAACCTGTTTGATTATAATAATATGGGTGAATCAAAATAAATATTATTATTATCTCCTCGATCCATCTCTCTTCCTTTTCATTACCCTCCTTCCATTTCTACCCCCATTTGTATTGACAAATACAATGACATTTGTCAACAAGTGAATTTACATCCGTCCTCCCTCTGTTTGCAAACAGCCCTCAATATTCAAAAATATATAAACAAAAGCTTGGGCGGGAAAAACATCAAAGAGGAAAAACTTGCCCTGTCTTTTTCCCAACCTTTCTTCCCTTTTTGAATGACAATGTGTAGGTATAGGAACAAGTAGTAATATAAACAGACAAACCGAAGCACATACACAAGATAGCAAGATACACACTATTTCTTCTTGATGTTACATTAGAGTGTTGGAAATTTACATAGGTACAATAACATACAAGATAATAATAATAATAATAATAATAATAATAATAATAATAATAATAATAATAATAATAATAATAATAATAATACATTTAGAGCACTTATACCTTTTTATTTATTTTCTATTTATTTATTTTCTACTATTTATTTTAGATGAAAACTAGTTTGTTTGAAAAATAACATTACCAAAACGTTTTTCCACCCTCTCTCAAGACAAAGATCTAAATCCAAGGAGAACTTTCTCTTGGCCCACCCTGTAGATTTTCTCCCGTTTTTTCCATCGGTACTTTGATTTTAATTTCCAGCTCTCTCACTGTTGGGAAATCATTCGTTATTATTTGAGAATCATTAGGAAGAAAACAAAGCGATTCATTTTGTTCTCTTTTGATCATTGGAAAGTTCAACGAAAGTTCGAAACCTGCGCCTCCCTTGAGTGGGACAGTGGTGCTCAACTTGGGGGGAATGGGACAAACAAAGGGATGGTGAATCCTCATTTAATAGAAAGCATACAAAGCTGAGCACGGCCCATTTAGACCCAAGTATGTCAACCGAAATAAAGCCCCATTTATTTTTCTTGCTTAATTGGACGTAGGTAAAAGTAGCTAATATAAACCGTTGCCTAGAAGCTCTAGAAATCAATATACTGGGTCAGATATACTTCAATTTATCGAGCTTAGCTATTTTGGTAAAATTAAAGCCTCATTTTGTTCAAATCTGATGATTCTGATACTCAGCATTAAACAGACATTCGGAAAAGGTGAAAACTTCTCTCCTCCTACTGTTAATGTAATGATTTAAATGAAAATTATTACTCCGTATTCTTCATAAAATAAATAAAAGAAAAAAGCGAAAAATAATAAATTTACATGATAAAAGATAGTAAAAGAGCTTATTATTGAATTGAATGGAAGAAAATTTTAAAAATTTCCAAATCACTCTTTTTCCATGTAATGCAAAAAAATAATATGTGAACTTGGGAAAAGTAATTTTGTAATGTACAAAATATTTCTCAAATTGAAAAGAACATAAGGAAAAATGTTTTCCGCTTTTATTTATCATTCAAATAATAATGTCATTTTGGTACATGCATGGAAATTGTGTAGGTAGGTACAATGTATTAGCGTATGTAGGAAAGAAAACTTAATATCTAATACCAACTAGCTAGTAGGTACATAGATATGAAGGTAGGTAACCCATATACCTAATGTAATATTGGGAGAAATGTGGGAACTTCGATTTCCTTTTAACTGAAAAGCTGGGTGTGCTGAAATTCTCTGGTGTGTGTAATATATGTAATATTGGGAGAAATGTGGGAACTTCGATTTCCTTTTAACTGAAAAGCTGGGTGTGCTGAAATTCTCTGGTGTGTGTAATATTTCACATACACAAAACGAATTATTTGGTTACTTTAAAAATGTCTATAATCTTCAAAAGAACATTATTTTCCATCTAATTGTACAAAGTCCTTTCTGTTAAGCATTTCATTTAGAATGGGAAACTCAACATGGCACATAACAAAAGCCGCAAAAAAATTCAAACCCAAAAAATCCGAGCACTCTTTCTTTCTCTTTAAAAAGAGATAAATTTAAAATGACACAGTAACATCTATTAAAACTATCTGTGTACATGAAAGTCGACACACCAATAGAGAGTGGGAATAAAGGGACGGAAAGCTGGGAGGTAAAGCTTTTCCGAGGGAGAACTTTTCTCTGACAAGAATAACAAATAAGGTGCCCCACCCCCCCTGATAATATTGGCTGCAGTGATAATCGAGTCTCCGGAAATCTATAATCGGAACTCTGAGGGATTTCTCTTTTCTTCGGGAAAAAGGAGATTTCTTTTGTGTGAGGAAGCGACAAGAATAACAAATAAGGTGCCCCACCCCCCCTGATAATATTGGCTGCAGTAATAATCGAGTCTCCGGAAATCTATAATCGGAACTCTGAGGGATTTCTCTTTTCTTCGGGAAAAAGGAGATTTCTTTTGTGTGAGGAAGTCATGTGAATTCAGTTCAGACGCGAGGGAGGAAGAGGGTCGTTCAGATGAAAAGTAGTTGAGGTGGAGAAATGTGCGGACAAAGAATTGCACCTAGCTCCCTTCAGAAAGGACACGGTTGGTCCAGTGGTAACGCGCTTGCTTGCCATGCAGAAGGTCCCGGGTTCGAATCCCACCATCGACAAAAATTTGTACTCCAGAAATGTGCGGACAAAGAATTGCACCTAGCTCCCTTCAGAAAGTCCAAGGTAATAATGAAATAATGACAATAAACTTTTTTCTTACCCATTTTTTACGTTATTTTTTCTGGTTAGATTGTTTTCTTAGGACCCATTCAATTAAAATCATATACCAATCGAGGAATGGTTAAGCCTCTAGAAAATTTCCCCCCCGGCTGAGATTCAAAATTTCAAATCCATTGATTTAATGCACCCTCAAGTCAGAGGACCAGACAAATTGCTTTTCAAATCAGAGGACAAGACACAATTCGGGAGCTTTCTTTTAACAAAAAGCTTTGAGAGAAAGTATCCCCTCATCTGTTGAGAAATAATAGCTTTCTTTTCTTGAACGTCCGGTATCTCCCCCTCTCCTCAATATTTGAACAAAGCTTTTTTTCTACCCGTAAGGCTTCCATGAGTAATTAATGATTATTTCGTGTATGGGACTTTATTATTAATATTTTATTATTTCATTTTTTTTTTTTTTTTGGAATTAGAGATAGGTATACGTGCTTTGAATTCTGTCCATTGTAAGATTCCTTGTAAGATTCCTTGACTTTGATTGTGAGGCAATGACAATCAATTGCTGGAGTGAGAGAAAAAAGAGCAGGGGAAAAAGGAGGTGGGGGGTAAAAGTGATGTACGAAATTTCTCGTCTCATCTTGAAATTTACGAGACGGTATAGAAATCACAAGACAAGGCCTTGTTTTGTCTAGAAATGGGAGAAAAATACCCCAATACGAGTACCTACTTATAAAAACTAGGTTGTCTAGGAACAAACTTTTATAGTTTTTTACAAAACTTTCCCTAAGAGCTGATCATTTCAATCCGCTGATTTCTGGGAGTAGGATCCAAAGATCCCAGGATTTAAATTTAGAGGCCCTTCAAAATCCCAAAAATAGCTGGTTTAGTGCAGAGCGTGTTGCATATTTATACATCCAAGAGCAGGCGCTCATAGAATTTGATCCCTGTGAACCATTCACTGGCTAGCAATTGGATTTTATTTATTTATTATTATTTATTTTTTTAAATTTAAAAGTAGGTACTTGTCTTGGTCTGAACAAGAACTTTTTCAGCAATTTCTTTTGCCTCCCAATTTTAAATAGCAAATTACCTACCTATAATACTCGAACAAAGGCATCAGAAAAAACGCCAATAGGTATTGTTAAAACAGCAAAATTACCTATTAATCGAACAAAAGCCTCAGAAAAAAAAAAAACGAAGGCAAAAATTCGTTCGAAGAATTTGTCGTCTAACACAAGAGCAAATAAATTGCCCCCGGGGTAAAAATAGGGGAAATAAGAGAAAAAAAGGGAGGGAGGCAACACTAAGTAGTAATCTTTTCCTTTGTTAACACAAGGTAAGATTAGGGAAAGGGGAAGAGGGAGAAGGAGGGGAATGCAGAGAAGGAGAACAGAGAAGGAGGTTGAAGTATTTTGTCCTTACACAATGACACTAATAACAAAAATGACATAAAAATGTTGGATGGAGAGAGAGAGAGAGAGAGGGAGGCAACACTAAGTAGTAATCTTTTTCTTTGTTAACACAAGGTAAAATTAGGGAAAGGGGAAGAGGGAGAAGGAGGGGAATGCAGAGAAGGAGGTTGAAGTATTTTGTCCTTACACAATGACACTAATAACAAAAATGACATAAAAATGTTGGATGGAGAGAGAGAAAGAGAGAGAGAGAGAGATAGAGAGAGGGAGGGAGAGAGACAGAGAGAGAGAGAGAGAGAGGGCTTCCTAATCACATTTTTCACACTCCCCATTCTTTGCTGTTATTTCAGCAAGATCTTTAGTTCAGGGTGAATATGTAGGGAAGTTTAGGCACACTTAGAGAAGGAAAAAAAGTTATTGATAGAACCTGACTTGAATTTTCATGTGCCTTAAATGATTTTCCTCCGAAATGAGAGAGAGTAATTGGGCCTGATTGCCGGGGGAAGTGAGACAAAGCGTAGGGAAGTTTAGGCACACTTAGAGAAGGAAAAAAAGTTATTGATAGAACATGACTTGAATTTTCATGTGCCTTAAATGATTTTCCTCCGAAATGAGAGAGAGTAATTGGGCCTGATTGCCGGGGGAAGTGAGACAAAGCGAAGATTTTATCCTGTTATTCCGTCATGTAATAGAAAGTCGTGTGATGTTCACGCCAGCTTTCTTTTTTCAAAAGGATTGGTCAGGTTCAATCCATTGTTAAAATTGCATAAATTTCTGATTAGGACCTTCGAAAAAGTCTCGACCTCTCCACAAAATGCCCCAACTACACAAATTGGGTTGAAAAGGTCGAAAAAACGATAAATCGTTCCAGAATATAATTACAACGTTTAAGAGCGTGATGACATCATGGGTCATAAATATGAAGATTTTAAACCGAACCACTTTGAAATTATGAATGTGTGAAAACTAATTAAGATATCGGAATTATAATTTGGTGCCGATTGTGCATTGAAGAAATATCTCATCGTAAACCTGTCTGGATAACATTTAAATAAAGACATTTAGATGTAATGACAAAGGGATTACATTGTGAATTAATTTTCCCATGGGAATTTAGGTTGATTTATCGAGTCCCAATGTTGGTGCTTCTTGCACATCCACATTTGGTGCTTCTTGCACATCCACTAATAGAAGCGAAATTGGTGGATGTGCCATTTATACAAACTGAATCGGTGAGATAGTACAGTTACATTTTAATTAATGCGCATTATGTTTTTGCAAATCATAAATACATAATTTTTTGCCTTGTAGGTACACAGTAGGTGAGATCTCTATTAAAAAAAAACGTAAATCTGAAGTTCTGAAGATTCTACAACCATTTACATGTAATCAAAATATCTAGTACTGTTAGCAGTTAGATGATCATTAAATCATCTTGTGATTCCACTCATTTATTATAAATTAAGGAAGACCCAAATAAATAAATCGAAATATGATATAAGATTTTTTACTTTCTATTACTACAGTATAGCGGAGCTATACTAGTAATGAAAGTATTGCAATCGGTCCAAATTTTCAAAATCGGGAGTGTAATGACAAAGGGATTACATTGAGAATTAATTTTCCCATGGGAATTTAGGTTGATTTATCGAGTCCCAATGTTGAACATTTGGTGCTTCTTGCACATCCACTAATAGAAGCGAAATTGGTGGATGTGCCATTTATACCAAACTGAATCGGTGAGATAGTACAGTTACATTTTAATTAATGCGAATTATGTTTTTGCAAATCATAAATACATAATTTTTTGCCTTGTAGGCACACAGTAGGTGAGATCTCTAAAATAATAATAATAATTAAAAAAAAAAAAACGTAAATCTGAAGTTCTGAAGATTACCTGGTAAGTAGGTTCTACAACCATTTACATGTAATCGAAATATCCAGCACTGTTATACGACCATTAAATCATCTTGTGATTCCAATCATTTATTATAATTAAGGAAGACCCAAATAAATAAATCGAAATATGATATAAGATTTTTTTAATAACAATAATTTATCCGTATATTAATATTGTTAATTTAGTTTAAATAATAGCCACCACATTTACTATTATGTAAGAGCATAAAATTGTAATTTACCCCCCTCTATTTATCCCAGTATCGATCCATAGTCAATACCTAATATAGGAGTGTAAACTTTAGAGCTTTTGCCTATTCCGTCCCAGATACATTTCTTAAAACGTCCTGCAAATTGAATTCTCGTGTTCTACAGAAGTTGGGAATTATTTTCAAGGAGTTGAAGAGGATTAATCAATCACCTGTGACCTGAGAGTGGCTGCGGATAATTTATGGACGTAATTATCATCCGTCTCTCAACAGAAATACTGATTGTCATAAATACATCCGCGATAAGAAAAGCCCGGGCTATCTTTGTTTTTCTCTCCTATGATACAATGTCTATGTTGATGGAAGTAGAGCAATTAGAAGCAGGTGAATCTAAAACTGAGGTCACCATTAAGTAAACAAAATAACCATAAGGCGGTACTTCTTGATTTACAAGGAGATGTCTTATCTTAGATGTGTCAAGGTACTTACACCTAGGATGGTATTAATTTTATAGGAAAATTTCACTCTGAAACCACCAAGCTTGACAACAGAAAACAATGCTTTCATCGAACTGAGAACGAAGAGGCTGATGACGGAGTTCACTTATGTCAAGATGTCGAAACAACGACTACAACAACGAACACATTAACACCACTTTCCATTCATTCCCAGTCTGCTTGTTCCGATGGAAATGTGTTTCTTATGTAAAACTTCATTCAATAGCAACATTAGAAGAAATCAAGTTGAAGAATGTGTTACGCTGAAAAGAATGAAATATCGAGTAGGGATATTATTGTTGATGCTGGTACACAAAAGGGAAGATAGATTACACACAGACAAACGTACACACGTTGCTAATCAATCAAAAGTTTCCGATTGTATAAGGTAGGTGCCTCCTTTATACAATATATAAAATATTATACGTAAATACTAGTAGGTAGATTCTATAAAATCAATGAGTAGCTATCTAGTTATGCATGATTGTAAGGTCCAAGGTATTCACTAATCTTTGACAGTGTAGGTACGGATTTTTTCAACCCTACAACTTACAAGTATCTAAAACGACTTATGTATGCCTAAATTTCTGCGTTTTGTAAGTTGTTTTTCAAAATCAAGCATTGGTGAAAATTTGCGGCGGAGCATATTCGCATATTCTGTGTAGCATTTGTAAAAGTTCCGTCTGGTTCGTAATTTCTAGACAAAGTGCTAGTTTTGGGTGCCATGACCCAAAATCATCATTTTTGAGTCAAATACTCCGTTTTCCGTTTGTCAATAACGATTTATAATTCTCGTAGTAATAAAATAAAGGCAAGCATTATTCACTTGATTGGAAACGAGACAAATTCGATCGGAAAAACATAAATAAGACTCGCAATTTCCTGGTTCTTCCTTTGTTTACAATTACCTTCATTGGTGTCAGAGGCAATTACCAGACAGTCCTTTACTATGGCTATATCTGTTCGGTAGTGCGCCAGGCCAAGTTCCATGTTGAAAAAGAGTGTTCCATGTTGAAAAAAATCAATAAATTCACTGGGATTTCTTTGTCTTCCAACGTTATATCCCTGAGCTATCACCGGGGCAAATCATACATGCTGTAAATTTGAGCACATTATCCCAAATGACCACTTCACAATCATGTTTAACAATGAATTGGCTAAGTACCTCCAAACAAGAGATTTTACATCGACGGTGCAGAACAAAGCTAAAATTAATCTCATGATCTCATCTCAGCACCGATTGAATCCAAACCAAATCATCATCAGCATTATCAGAAACAACAACAACCTGTTATTTCGTTAACATGATTTTAAGAATTATTACATTTCAAGCTTCTTTCACTCAGAAATTTTGTTAGGAGAAAGGTCACGACCTCTGTGAAACAAGTACTGAGGCCTTTAGGTGCCCCCGGGTCAATTTGGATATAACTAATGTACGGTTGTATCTCAAGATGATCTGTGGTATAGTAACTACTATTGGAAGCACTATTGCATGTGAGTACTTTACCAGTAAATTTTATAAATGAGAACACTACCTACGTCTAAAGTATTTGAGAGTATTGAGAGAAGAGCGCAATGAAACCATGTAGGTACATAACTACATACACACAAGATCACCCTACAATAGTATTTGATGACTTATTGATGTATTTTTAAGTTTTAGAGCACATTTAGTCCTGCCATCATCAAGAACACATAAACAATACTTCCTATCCTTCCAATAAGGGCAGAAGATTTCAAAGTTCTACGCTTCGAGGAAAGTTTGGAATTGAAAGGCGCACAGAGAAGAATAGAAAGAAATACTTGTGATATTAATATTATACCAAGGAGGTGTAAATTTCATTTTACCATGAAATTGTATAATGTACTTTTTCACAAGACTCGGATATACCGAATGCCTGTCTTCACTTGATGGGATTAAAGAAGAAAAGAAGAAATGCGTGACCTATTGAAGTGGAGAAAAAAATTGCACACAAATGAAAAGCCATTGCTATTCATATTGACCTTTGCAATGTAAAACGAATAAGTTATGCCCTCCTAGCTTTTGCTGAGGATCATCAGCTAAAATGATTTCACTCTTTTTCCAGCCGATCTTACTCAGGCCCGTGCATAGGGGGTTCCATCCGTTCCCATTTTCCTCGGGCGCGGGCTAAAGGGGACAGGAAACCAGCAGTCCCCTTCAGAAAGAAAGGGGGGAATACGCCGATCTTCTTAATAAATATTACGTTTTTCTTAATACATAAATATTACGTGGACAGGCCCATCGTTAGAGTTAGCAACGCGGGGCCGAGGCTGCACCCGGCCCGGATCTTACTGTTGATGTTGGTTGGATTGTAATAGCTTCTGTGATCTGTTTTATTCTTCAATAGTTTACCTGCTAGGTACCTATAATTTTCTATTCATGTTTATAATATTGGACATCAATCTCTAATTTTTGTATCCAAGTTCAGGACAAAACGGGGTAAAGTTACAGGTAACTACTGGATGAATCAAACCCACTCTTGTCAGGTTATTCAGTTTGCTATCTGAGGTATTGCTAATAGAGGTATTGAATTCTTGAACAGTCCACCCGAGTACGGAATCTATTCCCTGTGTCCCTTTTCTCTATGGAACACCCTGTAAGTGCAACGCATCTCTATCTACTTGCTATGTAGAGGTAAGTAATAAACTACATCAACACGTCACTACCTAGCATCTCACACTATTTTTCTATTAATTTAATAATTTATTATATCCTCCACATTGTACGGAGGAGGATACAAGCTATAGCCATTGGTTTGGGTAGATTCTTTACAAGAAGAATCAGCAACTTTTCAGTCGGAAGATAGCCTTGCGAAAGTTACAGCTATACAAACACTAGATAGGTATAACATACAAGCTTATAAACTCGGTAAATTATAGCCTTACAACTTATGGTATGTTTAAAGAGCGATTGAATCTATAGTTAGGACGAATAGCCTTTTATTGACCTCCTGGTTAGCCATAGAAATAATGTTCGGTCTTTTTAATTTCCATGGAAAGAGAGCAATGAAGCAACTACATAGATGTACGAGATCCAAGTCACTGAAAATGAATAACAGTAAAAACAATCTTCCACCATGGAATTGTCCCGACAAGAACAAAAAAACACCAACAATTGTGCGAATACCTCCAAAAACGAAACATACATGTAGGTATGGAAATTGAATCAGAAATTCCTGATACGTAACAACAGTAAAATAATAAGTGAAGAACAAAGGCCAAAACAAATGCCTCGCAATCTAAAGTCAAAACAAAAGGGGTGAAAACACTTGTCGCGGGAGAAAACACTTCAATTGTGTTTCGTGTTGGAAAAACTCTTCAGAACCCTAGAGGGAAAAAGAAGTAAAGAGGTTAATTTGAGTAGAAAACTAGGAAATGAAAATGTAAAAAAAATAGTTTATAACTTTTTAATAAAAACTATCAACTTTCAAGAGAGGAATTATTTAATTTCAATTAGTGGTAAGTCCATTTCAAAAGATTCCAAATAGATTTCATTCCATTCTAGAGATATGACAGAAATGTGTGACAGACTAACAAAATATTCAACGACAGACTAATGTCAACGAGTTCCTAGGTCCTATTGTCCTTGACACAGAAGGACTCAAGAAGAAAATAAAATAAATTAGGAACAAAAGAGAAAATAATGAAATATTCAACGACAGACTAATAAAGTCAACGAGTTCCTAGGTCCTATTGTCCTTGACACAGAAGGACTCAAGAAGAAAATAAAATAAATTAGGAACAAAAGAGAAAATAATGAAACAACACAATACAAAAATTTATTTCTTCCCCTCTCCCCAGCATGAAATCTGACAACTTTATAAAGAAATCAAATTATTTAATCTACTGATGCCCCTTTTCATCCGAGCAAGTCAAACAGGGAGCTTTTAACATGAATGTCTATTGTTGTTTTACGGTTTTCGTGCAAAGATTTCCAAAGTCCCAGTGAAAGGGCTTCTGCAGGAATCAAATCAACAAAACAACACCATTGTAACGTCGTTGTTTTTGACAGTTTATTGTTAGTCTCATGTTGACTTGTGAAATAGAAATTTTATTCAAATTCAATCATTAGTTTTTTTTTCGTCCTGCAAATTGAATTCTCGTGTTCTACAGAAGTTGGGAATTATTTTCGAGGAGTTGAAGAGGATTAATCAATCACCTGTGACCTGAGAGTGGCTGCGGATAATTTATAGACGTAATTATCATCCGTCTCTCAACAGGAATACTGATTGTCATAAATACATCCGCGATAAGAAAAGCCCGGGCTATCTTTGTTTTTCTCTCCTATGATACAATGGATATGTTGATGGAAGTAGAGCAATTAGAAGCAGGTGAATCTAAAACTGAGGTCACCATTAAGTAAACAAAATAACCATAAGGCGGTACTTCTTGATTTACAAGGAGATGTCTTATCTTAGATGTGTCAAGGTACTTACACCTAGGATGGTATTAATTTTATAGGAAAATTTCACTCTGAAACCTCCAAGTTTGACAACAGAAAACAATGCTTTCATCGAACTTAGAACGAAGAGGCTGATGTCGGAGTTCACTTATGTCAAGATGTCGAAACAACGACTACAACAACGAACACATTAACACCACTTTCCATTCATTCCCAGTCTGCTTGTTCCGATGGAAATGTGTTTCTTATGTAAAACTTCATTCAATAGCAACATTAGGAGAAATCAAGTTGAAGAATGTGTTACGCTGAAAAGAATGAAATATCGAGAAGGGATATTATTGTTGATGCTGGTACACAAAAGGGAAGATAGATTACACACAGACAAACGTACACACGTTGCTAATCAATCAAAAGTTATTCGGTCTTCAACATGAACTGATAGGTTGATAGGTTTGATATAGCCATGTACAGTGAGTATCTACTTTTGATTTATAACACTGATGACTTAAATAGTACTATGCGAATTTTAAGCTCCTGTTTTAAAAACCACTAAAGCTCAAATTAAAAACGAGTAAATAGCTTTCAAGATAAGATAATTTTGAAGGGGAAAAAATCTACATCCTAACACGGCTATAGGTTTGAGAAATATAAATGGGAATAAACAATCAAGAGCCTACGGTGGTTTTTATGCGGTAGTTAAACATGGTTGGCAAAAGTTTAAACCGGCTCAGCACTTGGTGTATTTTGGTTTTCAAGAGACTTCTAGTCTGGATTTTTATCATCATTGATTTGAAATTTCAACACAATATTTGAATGAACGCTGTGAGTTAATTCGATTACATAATATGTAGTTCGTTTGTTTGTTCTTTGAACATACCTACTTGTACAAGCCGTAAAGTTTTCCTTCGAATCAAACTCGTTTATCGTGTTTGTATTTTGTTTTGGTTTTCAAGAGACTTCTAGTTTGGATTTTTATCATCATTGATTTGAATTTTCAACACAATATTTGAATGAACGCTGTGAGTTAATTCGATTACATATGTAGTTCGTTCGTTTGTTTGTTCTTTGAACATACCTACTTGTACAAGCCGTAAAGTTTTCCTTCGAATCAAACTCGTTTATCGTGTTTGTATTTTTGACATCTCCACCAATTTCCGTTTCTATCAATCGGACAAATCCATCTTGACTATTGTGATGTGGTATGGGGTATGGTTATGGTATCAGTAGGACACTGGAAAAATATTCACTTCCTACAGCCCCTACCACTTGAGTATAAAAGTAAAGAGACATTTATTTATTCATGGGCACACGCACATTTTGGGGTAATTCAAAGGGTAATTTCTATCAATCGGACAAATTCATCTTGCCTATTGTGATGTGGTAAGGGGTAGGTATGGTATCAGTAGGACACTGGAAAAATATACACGTCCTACAGCCCCTACCACTTGAGTATAAAAGTAAAGAGACATTTATTTATTCATGGGCACACGCACATTTTGGGGTAATTCAAAGGGTTAAAATCAATCCTCCCAATCAATCAGATTGCAGACATCTAAATTACATTACGCTTTATAGATAAGTGATAGTTGTTTTATTATTATCATCTCTTTTTTCTCTTAATTTTTTTACGACCGTCCGCAACGGCACTTTGGGTGCTGACCTATTATTGTTATTGCCTGAGATCGGAGTCATAAAAATTTCCGGACCGTAAATTAAACTTCATGTGTTCGAAACTGCTAAAACAAATACAATTTACTTTTACTGACAGGACACAAATTAATTTGTTAGATAAGACCCAAGCACCCAAAGTCTTCACCCATTTAACTCTAAAGAAGGTAATGCTATTAAACGAAAGTACAAAATACCTGAGTAGTAATGTGAGAGTGGAATTAAACAAATTAGGACATATAGGACATTGTGAGATGCCACACACGACAGAATGATTGCGCTTTTTCCTAATACAGGTAAGAAATTACTCTTTTTTCCAAAATAAATACAAAGTTAGGTAAGTATAGGTCCTACAAATACCTATCTACATATCTTTTTCTATGAATTTAATTCGTTCAAACAATTAATACGATGAGCGACTTCAAGCCCGTTTGCCCTTTGTCAATTCTTCATAAAATTCGTCCTAACGAAGCTCAGAAACCCCGTTTATCCAGCAACACCTATGATATTGTGTCCTTTAACGATGACGGTCGGTTTCAGTTTGGTGTGAATTTCAAATAGACTTGGCTTTCTCTAGCATAAACTATGAACAAGAACAAAAACGAGGTGCATTTCGATATTAATGAGGCAAAAATTCATAAACTGGACAGTGCTAGTAGGGAATGTCTTTTGTTGTATTTCAATTTTCTGCAATCACACATAGATATGGTCTAGATTTCTAGAATACCTAGATGCTTAGGGTGTTTAGGTAGAAACATGTAAACGGGGAAAAATTGTGCAACAAAATTAGGAAAGTAGGTTATTCCGCTTGGGGTCGAGTGGATTGAAACACATCATATGCTTTCAGGCACACTCCATTTGTCAAAGGTCTAGGATCTCCTTGCCCTTAGGATCAATTTAATTTGAAGAAATCATTTACTGATGAAATTCAAATTCGAACTTCATGAATCTCTTAAATATATCAAATTCTTCACTCTTGTATTCTTGAATCCAGAACACTGGGGAGTATAATGTGAACCAACCCGGTGATTAGTGACAGTGATTAAGTGGTGAACATTGGACGAGGAAAGTGAACTGGCAAAGAACTTTGGTGAAGTACCTACCTAGGTTCCTACGAATTCATAGCTTAGTTAGATTAGTAGGTATAATGATAATGTGTAAGACTAAGTTCTTGTTTTCAAATTTTGTCAGTACTACACAGTATCAATATTTGGTCAATTTCCACATTTGTAAACAAACATATTTTACTACAAGTTTGTCTGTATATATTATAAATTGCTACCCTTGATGTAGTAATCTAGTAATCAGGTGTCTAGTAATCTAGTGACTAGTAATCAGGTGACGGTCTTGCCAAATTCCAAAATGAAATTTTTGATTTTGAAAGCCAAGATTTTCCTCGGAGGCTCTTTCTCAACCTCACCACCATCACTTGGTTCTCATATCAGTTAACATAAGAACAGGTGCCTGTATGTTCTCGATATTGTCTGGAAATTTTTGTTCCTCATAAACCCATTATTAAAAGATTATACAGGTTGTGCTTTACGGCCTCCTTTACTGCTCGAGTAATTTATCGATTCTTTCGGTGTGCGATATTTTGGTTTCGTGTATCAGAATCAGGCATTAGATTTTATTAATGTCCTATAATTTGGTACCGAAGAACAAACACCAATGTATGCCAAATCGTTCGTCTTTCTCCTTTAATGATATACCTTGAGAAAAAGAAGGAGAGGACGAGGAAGAAGTGGATGGGGAAGCTACGTATATCAAGTTTAGAACAATAGCTGTATAAATTGTATAGGTATACTCTTATACACGGATAGAATTCTCAGTGTGAAGCTTTTAATAAAAATTTGGTAATTTCAATCTTTAGGCTGGGTTATGTGTTATTATATCCGAAGTAGTGGTACGTATAATCATTTTTATTATATTTAAATTAAAAATTGATGAACATAAATCAAATCCCATACGTGTTGTACAGGGTTAGGTAAAACCCTATCTATTATTAGCTATTAATTAATGCTTTTAATTCTTCAGAACCTATTCTTTTTCATGATGAAATTACCAAATACATGCCTATTTGCCTACACAGAAAGATTCTATTATAGGTGTTAATATCCATGTAAATTGTTTGTTTGTTTCTTAACTTTTTTCGGAGTGTTGGCACATCCACTTAAAATTACGCATTCAAAAACCCCAATTTTCATTATTTTAGAGGTTGTTTTACAGCTCTTTGGTATAGGTAGATAGGCAGGTAGGTAGGTAGGTAGGTAGGTACCTCCTTTTGCATTGCTTCTGAAACACCCTGTTCCTATAAAAAGTTATAAATGAACGTGGCCTCAGCACAATAATACCTGCGAATTATCAATGGCTAATCCCCATTACCTGTAAACACAATGCTTTTTATGCTAAACCGGAGCCCAATAGTTTAGCCTATCGCAAGGTGTATAATTATGTGAACATTTATAGCTCTGGTCCCGGGTATGATTTATTTGGTACAAAGTTAATTAATTTTGACCAGCCTTACGGGATTTTGGTTGTTATGCATGTTAGTCTGAAAAATGTTTCAAGAACAATAGTTGGATCTGTTAAACGTGAAGACATAAATTTGGCATCTTTTCTTGGTATTACTATTAGGTACAAAATTTAATAAATTTGGCAAATCTTTGAAGCTAGCGTTTTATTTATTTATAATTGTTATTATTTTTAATGTATGTAGGTACAGCATTAAAACTTACCCAATTTATGAGGTAGTTAAAGATGAACGTCGGAGAGATCCATTTGAACTGAAATCTGAAACAATAAGCGTCAATTGATTGAAATCATTATAAGACCTACAAAGCAACAAAGGAGACCTTCAGAAAAATGTTGCTAATGTCTGCAAAAGCAGAACTCAGAGTAATTTTGTAATTTTATACATCCAGCGTCAACGTCAAAATTTGTTTTTTAATTATTCTTGAAAATTAATTATTTTAGAAAAATCATTTCAATAGCTAAAAAAATAAAATATGAAGTGGAGAAAAAAATTGCACACAAATGAAAAGCCATTGCTATTCATATTGACCTTTGCAATGTAAAACGAATAAGTTATGCCCTCCTAGCTTTTGCTGAGGATCATCAGCTAAAATGATTTCACTCTTTTTCCAGCCGATCTTACTGTTGATGTTGGTTGGATTGTAATAGCTTCTGTGATCTGTTTTATTCTTCAATAGTACACCTGCTAGGTACCTATAATTTTCTATTCATGTTTATAATATTGGACATCAATCTCCAATTTTTGTATCCAAGTTCAGGACAAAATGGGGTAAAGTTACAGGTAACTACTGGATGAATCAAACCCACTCTTGTCAGGTTATTCAGTTTGCTATCTGAGGTATTGCTAATAGAGGTATTGAATTCTTGAACAGTCCACCGGAGTACTGACTCAATTCCCCGTGTCTCTTTTCTCTATGGAACACCCTGTAAGTGCAACGCATCTCTATCTACTTGCTATATAGAGGTAAGTAATAAACTACATCAACACGTCACTACCTAGCATCTCACACTATTTATCTATTAATTTAATAATTTATTATATCCTCCACATTGTACGGAGGAGGATACAAGCTACAGCCATTGGTTTGGGTAGATTCTTTACAAGAAGAATCAGCAACTTTTCAGTCGGAAGATAGCCTTGCGAAAGTTACAGCTATACAAACACTAGATAGGTATAACATACAAGCTTATAAACTCGGTAAATTATAGCCTTACAACTTATGTATGTTTAAAGAGCGATTGAACCTATAGTTAGGACGAATAGCCTTTTATTGACCTCCTGGTTAGCCATAGAAATAATGTTCGATCTTTTTAATTTCCATGGAAAGACAGCAATGAAGCAACTACATAGATGTACGAGATCCAAGTCACTGAAAATGAATAACAGTAAAAACAATCTTCCACCATGGAATTGTCCCGACAAGAACAAAAAAACACCAACAATTGTGCGAATACCTCCAAAAACGAAACATACATGTAGGTATGGAAATTGAATCAGAAATTCCTGATACGTAACAACAGTAAAATAATAAGTGAAGAACAAAGGCCAAAACAAATGCCTCGCAATCTAAAGTCAAAACAAAAGGGGTGAAAACACTTGTCGCGGGAGAAAACACTTCAATTGTGTTTCGTGTTGGAAAACTCTTCAGAACCCTAGAGAGAGAAAAAAAAAGAAGTAAAGAGGTTAATTTGAGTAGAAAACTAGGAAATGAAAATGTAAAAATTAGTTTTTAAACTTTTTACCAAAAAACTAAAAACTATCAACTTTCAAGAGAGGAATTATTTAATTTCAATTAGTGGTAAGTCCATTTCAAAAGATTCCAAATAGATTTCATTCCATTCTAGAGATATTACAGAAATGTGTGACAGACTAACAAAGTCAACGAGTTCCTAGGTCCTATTGTCCTTGACACAGAAGGACTCAAGAAGAAAATAAAATAAATTAGGAACAAAAGAGAAAATAATGAAACAACACAATACAAGAATTTATTTCTTCCCCTCTCCCCAGCATGAAATCTGACAACTTTATAAAGAAATCAAATTATTTAATCTACTGATGCCCCTTTTCATCCGAGCAAGTCAAACAGGGAGCTTTTAACATGAATGTCTATTGTTGTTTTACGGTTTTCGTGCAAAGATTTCCAAATTGTTGCTGCAATGTTACGCACAACAAAACAACTAAACTAAGGGACGTCTTCGGGAAAGTGACCCTGACGGTGACAGTGTTATTGTTCCCTCATGTTGGACTTGTGAAATAGAAATTTATTCAATTCCAATCATTGAGTTTTTGTTTTCAGTTCCTGCAAATTGAATTCTCGTGTTCTACAGAAGTCTGGGGAATTATTTTAGGAGTTGAAGAGGATTAATCAATCACCTGTGACCTGAGAGTGGCTGCGGATAATTTATAGACGTAATTATCATCCGTCTCTCAACAGGAATACTGATTGTCATAAATACATCCGCGATAAGAAAAGCCCGGGCTATCTTTGTTTTTCTCTCCTATGATACAATGGATATGTTGATGGAAGTAGAGCAATTAGAAGCAGGTGAATCTAAAACTGAGGTCACCATTAAGTAAACAAAATAACCATAAGGCGGTACTTCTTGATTTCCAAGGAGATGTCTTATCTTAGATGTGTCAAGGTACTTACACCTAGGATGGTATTAATTTTATAGGAAAATTTCACTCTGAAACCACCAAGCTTGACAACAGAAAACAATGCTTTCATCGAACTGAGAACGAAGAGGCTGATGACGGAGTTCACTTATGTCAAGATGTCGAAACAACGACTACAACAACGAACACATTAACACCACTTTCCATTCATTCCCAGTCTGCTTGTTCCGATGGAAATGTGTTTCTTATGTAAAACTTCATTCAATAGCAACATTAGGAGAAATCAAGTTGAAGAATGTGTTACGCTGAAAAGAATGAAATATCGAGAAGGGATATTATTGTTGATGCTGGTACACAAAAGGGAAGATAGATTACACACAGACAAACGTACACACGTTGCTAATCAATCAAAAGTTTCCGATTGTATAGGTAGGTGCCTCCTTTATACAATACACAAAATATTACACGTACCTACTAGTAGGTAGATTCTATAAAATCAATGTGTAGCTATGCACGATTGTAAGGTCCAAGGTATTCACTACTCTTCGACACTGTAGGTATGGATTTTTTCACCCTACAACTTACTAGTCTCTAAAGCGATTTATGCCTAAATTTCTACAATTTGTAAGTTGATTCTCAAAATCAAGCGTTGGTAAAAATTTGCGGCGGAGCATATTCTGTGTAGCATTCGTAAAAGTTCCGTCTGGTTCGTAATTTCTAGACAAAGTGCTAGTTTTGGGTGCCATGACCCAAAATCATCATTTTTGAGTCAAATACTCACCCAAGTATTATGTGTGCATGTTTTGAAACATAATTTCGTGATAATAACCTACTAGGGTATTTAAATCCACACTGATGAAAGGCTGTTAAAAAGGGAGAAATATTCAAGCGTTAATTGGGATTTCCCACTGTGATTAGCTCGGCCTTTCGTATCTTACATTTTCTTGTCAAGTCTACAAGTCCACTAGAACATATGAATCCAAAGTCTTTTCCAGGGTAACTGAAGAGGTTTGATAAAACTCATATAAAATTGTGAGCCCGTGAGCTATTTTCTATAGCAGTGGTTCTCAAACTTTTTTTGGCCGCGGAGCACCAAGCAACTGCTGTAAACTCTACGGAGCACCCCCCCCAACCCTTTAGGAATTTGGAGCACAGCCCATTTAGACCCAAGTATGACAACCGAAATAAAGCCCTATTTATTTTTCTTGCTTAATTGGACGTAGGTAAAAGTAGCTAATATATACCGTTGCCTAGAAGCTCTCGAAATCAATATACTGGGTCAGATAACTTTAATTTATCTAGCTTAGTTATTTTGGTAAAATTAAAGCCTCATTTTGTTCAAATCTGATGATTCTGATACTCAGCATTAAACAGACATTCGGAAAAGGTGAAAACTAAATACTTCCCATTTGACTAAACATATTCGTGCGATTTTTTTTTTTTATTTTTTTAAATGCGGTAAGAAAAATGAAACTATGCGGAGTACCTGGAAGCTCTTCGCGGAGCACAGTTTGAGAACCACTTTTTTTTTTTAATGCGGTAAAAAAAAATGAACTATGCGGAGTACCTGGAAGCTCTTCGCGGAGCACCGGAGCACAGTTTGAGAACCACTGCCATAGACCATTGACCCTCGCCAAGACCATCGCAGGAAAAATACCCAGCTTAATTTCTTGATTTTCTTCGAGAGTCGGAGCTATGGTCAAGGCTCTGTTGAAGAAGCTTCTATTCATTAGCATGATTTGTTTATTCTCTTGGATCGGTACTAAGACCTAAGTACTAAGCGAGGGTCGATTATCGGTTCTCCTTTGTGGACGCCTACTAAAGGCATGCTACGACACAGGCCACAAGCGTCTAATGTAGCAGTTGTTCCATTGCTACGAAATAAAAACGGCGGTGGAACACTCATCTTTTTAAAACCAAAAAAAAAAAAAAACCAAAAAGTCCAAGGTAATAATGAAATAATGACAATAAACTTTTTTCTTACCCATTTTTTACGTTATTTTTTTCTGGTTAGATTGTTTTCTTAGGACCCATTCAATTAAAATCATATATACCAATCGAGGAATGGTTAAGCCTCTAGAAAATTTCCCCCCCCGCTGAGATTCAAAATTTCAAATCCATTGATTCAATGCACCCCCAAGTCAGAGGACCAGACAAATTGCTTTTCAAATCAGAGGACAAGACACAATTCGGCAGCTTTCTTTTGGTAAAAAGCTTTGTGAGAAAGTATCCCCTCATCTGTTGAGAAATAATAGCGTTCTTTTCTTGAACGTCCGGTATCTGCCCCTCTCCTCAATATTTGAACAAAGCTTTTTTTCTACCCGTAAGGCTTCCATGAGTAATTAATGATTATTTCGTGTATGGGACTTTAGACAATTACCTTCATTGGTGTCAGAAGCAATTACCAGACAGTCCTTTACTATGGCTATATCTGTTCGGTAGTGCGCCAGGCCAAGTTCTGCCTGATCACGTGATTTGATAATCCCCATTTTAACTATGTACTAAATGTCATGAAGGTCGTATAAAAGACGTCTTGAATTCTTGATATAACCTAGAAAACTCCCGGAAACTTTGGTACATATAATGTGTAAAGGGTCTACAACATTATTAGCATACGGAAAATATCTGCCGAATATGGTGGAAGCAGGATTAATCAAATTTCCCAAATGGAAAAAATCCGCCCTAAATGCAACCTAGAGTGTTCCATGTTGAAAAAATCAATAAATTCACTGGGCTTTCTTTGTCTTCCAACGTTATATCCCTGAGCTATCACCGGGGCAAATCATACATGCTGTAAATTTGAGCACATTATCCCAAATGACCACTTCACAATCATGTTTAACAATGAATTGGCTAAGTACCTCCAAACAAGAGGTTTTACATCGACGGTGCAGAACAAAGCTAAAATTAATCTCATGATCTCATCTCAGCACCCATTGAATCCAAACCAAATCATCATCAGCATTATCAGAAACAACAACAACAACAACCTGTCGCCATGAGAAAAGCATGGAAGACCGGCTCAGGACAGGGCTAAAAAATCTCATAGTTTCTAACTTTCCACGATTTTACTAAAGTTTTATTATTACTATGGGAAATTTCAAACTTTATTAGCCTAGGTAGGTATTAAAAAAAGTTCAACAAAGAAATAATTTTTTTTTCCAAGTGGGAGTCAGATGTTTATTCATCCTCTCGTCGTCAAAAATGTGAATAGTTTTCATCAAAATCCCCACAAATTGCAGCAGTTAAAAAAACTGAACTCTGTTGCTCACATTTTTTTCGTGTCTCAAAAGCCACCCACCTTGAGTAAAGCAAAGGGAAGAAAAGCCACACAACGTTTGAAAATTCTGGCGACATATTTTCAAGGGAACTGGCAACATCTAGAAGTCTGAAACGTAACCCTTCACAAATTGTAATTTCTCCTCTCTGGGGATTGTAATAACTCGAGTCTTGTGACATCTGACTCCTGAAGATTCGTATAATCTTAACCCATCTTTTGGGAATGTTGCCCTTACACCTAAGCTCAGAGTGGGTTTTTTGTGTATGAAATATTTCTAAAGATTACTTTTCACAGCGTAAAGTTAATGTTGTTCCTATACATGGACTGCTAGCGCTGATGGTATCATTATTCAGTAGTGCAACAATGAAAATGGACATCCTATCACTGCTATCTTAGGTATGCAACTTGAGATGCACATCTAGGCTCACAGAGACAAATTTAATTCATTTTGACCTGTCGATTTTGCATCAAAGGCAATTTTCTCTTACCACGTTCTAAGGACTGAACCGGTCCAATTCTATAATGTTATTCGCCATATTTTGTTCAAAGTTATAAATAATGGTTATTGTCAGTTTGGCACAAGATCATAACGTCCCCACCTGCTCAAGTTAGGTGAGTTAGCTCTTACGTAACTATACTAAGCATTGTGATCCAAATTGATACCACCAGTCGATTTGTATTTACCTATAGGTATTTAAATCACCAGCGCAATTAGAACTTGTAGAACATGCCGTCAGTACACAAGTTGATTCCATTTATCAATATTTATATTTTGCTACTTTTTCGAAATAAAAGGTGATAAAATAGTTCTTGAGTATGACAATGTACTTTTTCGATCTTATCTCCTATAATACGAGGAAAAATAATTACAAAGGTGCATGGTTATAGTAAGTACTTTAGAAAAATGTATGTATACTTATAAATGCTTATCCATAAGTAAAATTTTGAAAAGTACATGTCATGACACTATTTGTCAGTAAATACATAATTATATTTATTTGTACACATACTTATAGACATCTACAATGCTATACCTCAGCTCACACAGGCTAGTCTGTTCTAACAAAATTCATTATTATAAAAGCTGCGATTTTCCAGCTCTGCTCATTCATTTTAGTCACAAGTCAAAGATTATACCTAGGTATGTAGTATAACTGAAACCAAAGTCATACATCTTTCTCTCTACAATATGTAGTACGGGAATAGTGTTGTGGAATAATGCTGTCCAAAGTTTAATTACTGCATGCTGTGATACCGTCCGGCAGGGCTGTGCATAGGGGGTTCCATCCGTTCCCACTTTCCTCGGGCGCGGGCTAAAGGGGACCGGAAACCAGCAGTCCCCTTCAGAAAGAAAGGGGGGAATACGCCTATCTTCTAAATAAATATTACGTGTTTCTTAATACATAAATATTACGTGGACAGGCCCATCGTTAGAGTTATAGCAACGCGGGGCCGAGGCTGTACCCGGCCCTGCTGTCAGTGAGATTGGTTCTACATTTCGTGCTCTTAAATCTCGCATTCCCAACACAAAGACGTATTGATCAATTTAGAATTAGAATCGACTGCACTACAGTTATAACTCTGGCATTGTGAAACCTAGCTGGACACTGCGGAGGTACAGGTGAAATAATAAACCCATTAGAACCCTGCTGTCAGTGAGATTGGTTCTACATTTCGTGCTCTTAAATCTCACATTCCCAACACAAAGACGTATTGATCAATTTAGAATTACAATCGACTGCACTACAGTTATAACTCTGGCATTGTGAAACCTAGCTGGACACTGCGGAGGTACAGGTGAAATAATAAACCCATTAGAATACACTAGGACATGTAAAGTGCATTTATGAGATGTGTCATAAAACCAGCACTCTCACTAAACCTATGCCGGGTCGGGAATGTCATAAACTATTGTGAGAAATCCACCAGCAGTGATAAACCTCGCTAGACCGTTGGGTGTAAGTACGTGTACTGTACATACCCATCAGAATAACAACTTGACCGATCATTTGAAATAGAATTGAAGTGAGAAATCTCATCTGAATCTACCAGGATATTGAGCATTTGACACAAATCGGTACACATTCGATATAATTACTTATATGTAGAATCACAAATATTTGGAGCCTCAAACCAACTAAAGGAATATGAGGGGGAATACGCCGCAGGCCGTTTTTCGGAAAAACTTGATATTTAATTTGAAGATTTGAACATTTTTAATTTTTGAACGGGTGGCGAATTCCATGACTTTTCCAAGTTTTCTTTAAATTTTCACGATTTTCCATGACTTTTTGGCCGATTTTCAGATTCCAACCCTGTTGATAGAGAATCACAAATATTCGGAGCCTCGAACCATCAACCCCCAGAAACCGAGACCTTATGACTGATAATCTAGACTATTCTAGACTATAGACCTTAGACTTCCTCGATCCCTGAACCTCTGGACTACAAGCCTTTCGATCCTTGACCTTGGTCAGCGCCAGCAGACCAGCACCTCCTGTGTTGAGTAAATTGAAAATGACGTAACCCCTATGCGTGGGACGAGTGACTTATTGGAAAATAATGAAGATATAAACACCAGCAGTGATAAACCTTGCTAGACCGTTGGGTGTAAGTACGTGTACTGTACATACCCATCAGAATAACAACTTGACCGATCATTTGAAACAGAATTGAAGTGAGAAATCTCATCTGAATCTATCAGGATATTGAGCATTTGACAAAAATCGGTACACATTCGACATAATTACTTATATGTAGAATGAAAAATATTTGAAGCCTCAAACCAACCCCCGAAACCGACACCTTAAGACTTCCTCGATACCTCTGGACTACAAGCATTTCGATCCTTGACCTTGGTCAGCACCAGCACCTCCTGTGTTGAGTAAATTGAAAATGACGTAACCCCTATGCGTGGGACGAGTGACTTATTGGAAAATAATGAAGATATAAATCACCCGAGTCAGGTTCCGCCTGTCATTGTATGGCTAATAGATGTAGCGGACTGGTCTTCACAACCCAGGGGTCACGGGTTCGACTCAAGGTCGGGGAGCTGATTTTTTCCAGTCACAGCACGAGATCTGGGAATGAGGTTCCATTCAGAATAGTGGGAGCTTACAACTTTCTTTGTGGCCTGTACAATTACTATGCACCCACAAAAGCCTTTCAATTTTGAAATATTAAGGTAGGTATTTCAATTTAAAACAACTCTACAACCAGTTCTAAATTTCTAGATTTTTTAAAAAAGATTTTCGAGTTTTTTCCTCTTTCCCAAGATCTTTCTACTTAGATATGTAGTAACTAGTAACTTTCGTAGTTAACTTGAGGGTGGCTTTTTCGTCATATGTAGAACTCAATTTATCATACGATTTCTGCTGGAATCTATTGATTCAATTCTACAGCAAATCGCTCTTCCTGAAGAGATTTCCAAATCTTATACCTAAATTATAATTATAAACTACATTTAGAGTTATCATTGTACCACAATCAGATTCGGAATTATTTATGGTTTAATAATAAAATAGAAAACTCTATATAACTAATTAAAATTTGTGCTCCATATTAATTAAATTTAGTGTCTCAGAACTCATAACTTAATTTTTGGTTGAATCCATTCTCATTATTTCGTCTTATCAGATTTTATTAACGTTGGACCATCACATACCTATTTCTGCCATCTAAAACTAAAACCATCATTGATAACTTATTCTAATCTTCGTTAATTGTTTTTGAACGCCGAAAAAATCAATTCTGATACGGTTTGATTTTTATCTGATTAAAAGATTTGATTTAAATTGGGCTTAAAGGACTTACCGAAAAACGGACATTTACATTATATTAATCTAGAAATCTAGATATAGCCAACTAACTCGGTACCTACAAAATGTTGGTAAGGTTATGTCTAAATCAAATACATACACAGGTTAATGGGTGCAAGTACATAATACCTACATGTGTTGCAAAACTTCCTCTCAAGTTAAAGTTAAGAAAAGTTCCACAGATTTGATTTATTTTAATTGATAACCATAAACAATATTTTATATTTCAGAATTACCATCAGAGTCGATGTCGATGTAATAAATATAATGAAATGACCAGTTTGAAGTTTTCCACCGCTTTCCAAATTCCTAACCTTGCTCTGATTTAACTTTCTTGTACAATTGGGCTTAAACAACTTACCGAAAAACGGACATTTACATCATATTAATCTAGAAATCTAGATATAGCCAACTAACTCGGTACCTACAAAATGTTGGTAAGGTTATGTCTAAATCAAATACGAGTACATACACAGGTTAATGGGTGCAAGTACATAATACCTACATGTGTTGCAAAACTTCCTCTCAAGTTAAAGTTAAGAAAAGTTCCACAGTATCTTTCTTTTTTATGAGTGCCCCCAAGTAATTCATTCACCAGTTTCGGTCTTCAACATGAACTGATAGGTTGATAGGTTTGATATAGCCATGTACAGTGAGTATCTACTTTTGATTTACAACACTGATGACCATTTGATTTATTTTAATTGATAACCATAAACAATATTTTATATTTCAGAATTACCAGAGTCGATGTCGATGTAATATGTAAATATAATGAAATGACCAGTTTGAAGTTTTCCACCGCTTTCCAAATTCCTAACCTTGCTCTGATTTAACTTTCTTGTAAAATTGGGCTTAAAGGACTTACCGAAAAACGGACATTTACATTATATTAATCTAGAAATCTAGATATAGCCAACTAACTCGGTACCTACAAAATGTTGGTAAGGTTATGTCTAAATCAAATACATACACAGGTTAATGGGTGCAAGTACATAATACCTACATGTGTTGCAAAACTTCCTCTCAAGTTAAAGTTAAGAAAAGTTCCACAGTATCTTTCTTTTTTATGAGTGCCCCCAAGTAATTCATTCACCAGATTCGGTCTTCAACATGAACTGATAGGTTGATAGGTTTGATATAGCCATGTACAGTGAGTATCTACTTTTGATTTATAACACTGATGACTTAAATAGTACTATGCGAATTTTAAGCTCCTGTTTTAAAAACCACTAAAGCTCAAATTAAAAACGAGTAAATAGCTTTCAAGATAAGATAATTTTGAAGGGGAAAAAATCTACATCCTAACACGGCTATAGGTTTGAGAAATATAAATGGGAATAAACAATCAAGAGCCTACGGTGGTTTTTATGCGGTAGTTAAACATGGTTGGCAAAAGTTTAAACCGGCTCAGCACTTGGTGTGTTTTGGTTTTCAAGAGACTTCTAGTTTGGATTTTTATCATCATTGATTTGAATTTTCAACACAATATTTGAATGAACGCTGTGAGTTAATTCGATTACATATGTAGTTCGTTCGTTTGTTTGTTCTTTGAACATACCTACTTGTACAAGCCGTAAAGTTTTCCTTCGAATCAAACTCGTTTATCGTGTTTGTATTTTTGACATCTCCACCAATTTCCGAATTTCTATCAATCGGACAAATTCATCTTGCCTATTGTGATGTGGTAAGGGGTAGGTATGGTATCAGTAGGACACTGGAAAAATATACACGTCCTACAGCCCCTACCACTTGAGTATAAAAGTAAAGAGACATTTATTTATTCATGGGCACACGCACATTTTGGGGTAATTCAAAGGGTTAAAATCAATCCTCCCAATCAATCAGATTGCAGACATCTAAATTACATTACGCTTTATAGATAAGTGATAGTTGTTTTATTATTATCATCTCTTTTTTCTCTTAATTTTTTTACGACCGTCCGCAACGGCACTTTGGGTGCTGACCTATTATTGTTATTGCCTGAGATCGGAGTCATAAAAATTCTCGGACCGTAAATTAAACTTCATGTGTTCGAAACCGCTAAAACAAATACAATTTACTTTTACTGACAGGACACAAATTAATTTGTTAGATAACCCAAAGTCTTCACCCATTTAACTCTAAAGAAGGTAATGCTATTAAACGAAAGTACAAAATACCTGAGTAGTATGTGAGAGTGGAATTAAACAAATTAGGACATATAGGACATTGTGAGATGCCACACACGACAGAATGATTGCGTTTTTTCCTAATACAGGTAAGAAATTACTCTTTTTCCCAAAATAAATACAAAGTTAGGTACGTATAGGTCTTACAAATACCTATCTACATATCTATTTCTATGAATTTAATTCGTTCAAACAATTAATACGATGAGCGACTTCAAGCCCGTTTGCCCTTTGTCAATTCTTCATAAAATTCGTCCTAACGAAACCCCGTTCATCCAGCAACACCTATGATATTGTGTCCTCTAACGATGACGGTCGGTTTCAGTTTGGTGTGAATTTCAAATAGACTTGGCTTTCTCTAGCATAAACTATGAACAAGAACAAAAACGAGCAAGATTATTTTCACCCAATAAACAACAAGAACCCAGACCAAAACATCAACAACCTTAATGACCGAAAAATTGGCCCAGTAACCTGCTAGTCTTGTTAAACATTAAACCGAAATAAATTTCATATTCTTCACTCTTGTATTCTTGAATCCAGAACACTGGGGTGTATAATGTGAACCAACCCGGTGATTAGTGACAGTGATTAAGTGGTGAACATTGGACGAGAAAAATGAACTGGCAAAGAACTTTGGTGAAGTAGGTTCCTACGAATTCATAGCTTAGTTAGATTAGTAGGTATAATGATAATGTGTAAGACTAACTTCTTGTTTTCAAATTTTGTCAGTCCTACACAGTAACACAGTATCAATATTTGGTCAATTTCCACATTTGTAATCAAACATATTTTACTACAAGTTTGTCTGTATATATTATAAATTGCTACCCTTGACGTAGTAATCTAGTAATCAGGTGTCTAGTAATCTAGTGACTAGTAATCAGGTGACGGACGGTCTTGTCAAATTCCAAAATGAAATTTTTGATTTTGAAAGCCAAGATTTTCCTCGGTGGCTCTTTCTCAACCTCACTACCGTCACTTGGTTCTCATATCAGTTAACATAAGAATAGGTACCTGTATGTTCTCGATATTGTCTGGAAATTTTTGTTCCTCATAAACCCATTATTAAAAGATTGTACAGGTTGTGCTTTTGGCCTCCTTTACTGCTCGTGTAATTTATCGATTCTTTCGGTGTGCGATATTTTGGTTTCGTGTATCAGAATCAGGCATTAGATTTTATTAATGTCCTATAATTTGGTACCGAAGAACAAACACCAATGTATGCCAAATCGTTCGTCTTTCTCCTTTAATGATATACCTTGAGAAAAAGAAAGAGAGGACGAGGAAGAAGTGGATGGGGAAGGTACGTATATCAAGTTTAGAACAATAGCTATATAAATTGTATAGGTATACTCTTATACACGGATAGAATTCTCAGTGTGAAGCTTTTAATAAAAGTTTGGTAATTTCAATCTTTAGGCTGGGTTATGTGTTATTATATCCGAAGTAGTGATACGTATAATCATTTTTATTATATTTAAATTAAAAATTGATGAACATAAATCAAATCCCATACGTGTTGTACAGGGTTAGGTAAAACCCTATCTATTATTAGCTATTAATTAATGCTTTTAATTCTTCAGAACCTATTCTTTTTCATGATGAAATTACCAAATACATGCCTATTTGCCTACACCTATAGATTCTATTATAGGTGTTAATATCCATGTAAATTGTTTGTTTGTTTTTTAACTTTTTGTGTTGGCACATCCACTTAAAATCACGCATTCAAAAACCCCCATTTTCATTATTTTAGAGGTTATTTTACAGCTCTTTGGTATAGGTAGATAATACCTGCGAATTATCAATGGCTAATCCCCATTACCTGTAAACACAATGCTTTTTATGCTAAACCGGAGCCCAATAGTTTAGAGCCAATCGCAAGGTGTATAATTATGTGAACATTTATAGCTCTAGTCCCGGGTATGATTTATTTGGTACAAAGTTAATTAATTTTGACCAGCCTTACGGGATTTTGGTTGCTATGCATGTTAGTCTGAAAAATGTTTCAAGAACAATAGTTGGATCTGTTAAACGTGAAGACATAAATTTGGCATCTTTTCTTGGTACTTCTAGGTACAAAATTTAATAAATTTGGCATATCTTTGAAGCTAGCATTTTATTTATTTATTTATTTATAATTGTTATTATTTTTAATGTATGTAGGTACAGCATTAAAACTTACCCAATTTATGAGGTAGTTAAAGATGAACGTCGGAGAGATCCATTTGAACTGAAATCTGAAACAATAAGCATCAATTAATTGATTGAAATCATTATAAGACCTACAAAGCAACAAAGGAGACCTTTAGAAAAATGTTGCTAATGTCTGCAAAAGCAGAACTCAGAGTAATTTTATGCATTCAGCGTCAACGTCAAAATTTGTTTTTTAATTATTCTTGAAAATTAATTATTTTAGAAAAATCATTTCAATAGCTAAAAAATAAAATAATAATAAAAAAAAGATTTCTAAAAAAAAGAACAAGAACAGACAAGAAATCATAATGAGCTTACAACAAACTAAAGTACTTTTGAGATGAAAATTTGTTCTCTTTGTAGGTAAAAAAAAGAAAAAAAAAAAAATGGGGCGGCATGATGAAGTTGGCCATTAAGAGGGCACACAGGTAGGGCGTACGTTGCCGTCTATAAAAGCTATCGAAACCAAAGCCGCTTTCTCCAACAAAATATTAAAATACAATTTAAATGTATAACATTAAGAAAAAAAATATACATACTAATAATTGTATGCATAATAAAGAAAGAAACCTTGGAATAATTCGAAAATTTGGACCAGAAAGGAAAACTACTTAGTCAAAAGGAAAAAAAAAATCTTGGAGGGTTCGTGATGTATCACAAAGAACTTAAAAATGGTAAAAAAAGCAAAGAAAATGCAATATACATATAGGACGCTACCAACAGCATTATGTAAATTGTGTAATTTTACATTCTTTACTGCTACCCAAAGCTTTCTATTTTTTTTTTTACAATAAAAAGCTATCGAAACCAAAGCCGCTTTCTCCAAAAAATATTAAAATACAATTTAAATGTATAACATTAAGAAAAAAATATACATACTAATAATTGTATTCATAATAAAGAAAGAAACCTTGGAATAATTCGAAAATTTGGACCAGAAAGGAAAACTACTTAGTCAAAAGGAAAAAAAAAAAAAAATCTTGGAGGGATCGTGGTGTATCACAAAGAACTTAAAAATGGTAAAAAAAGCAAAGAAAATGCAATATACATAGGACGCTACCAACAGCATTATGTAAATTGTGTAATTTTACATTCTTTACTGCTACCCAAAGCTTTCTATTTTTTTTTTTACAATAAGGGTCATTGTTGGCCCCTTGGGGGTTTTCAAATATGCAGTGGTGAGGGGCTTGAAACGAGGGTTAAGGAGAAACCAAGGGATACATCAGAGATAGGCACTTTACAAGAGAAATACAATAAACTTTATTGGCAATGACAATGTACACGTAAATATTTAAACATGTTTATTTACATCATGACGTAGGGGGAGGGAGTGAGAGAGGGAGAGGGAGAGGGAGAGAGAGAGGGAGAGAGAGAGAGAGAGGGAGAGGGAAAGAGAGCCGAAAGGGGTGAAGGACTGAGGAGATGTGTATGTTTCTTTATAAACAACGAGTATAAATAATGCTACCTTCTATTTTTTTTTCGCCATGAGAAAAGCATGGAAGACCGGCTCAGGACAGGGCTAAAAAAATCTCATAGCTTCTAACTTTCCACGATTTTACTAAAGTTTTATTATTACTATGGAAAATTTCAAACTTTATTAGCCTAGGTAGGTATTAAAAAAAGTTCAACAAAGAAATAATTTTTTACTTTCTATTACTACAGTATAGCGGAGCTATACTAGTTTTTCCAAGTGGGAGTCAGATGTTTATTCAACCTCTCGTCGTCAAAAATGTGAATAGTTTTCATCAAAATCCCCACAAATTGCAGCAGTTAAAAAAAACTGAACTCTGTTGCTCACATTTTTTTCGTGTCTCAAAAGCCACCCACCTTGAGTAAAGCAAAGGGAAGAAAAGCCACACAAGAGAGAGAGAGAGAGAGAGAGAGAGAGAGAGAGAGAGAGAGAGAGAGAGAGAGAGAGAGAGAGCCTGCCAGATTAAATATTTTCAAATGATAAAGTACCTATTTTGGAAAAGAAAACAGAATCAATGGTCCTGTCACCTGCCAGATTAAATATTTTCAAATGATAAAGTACCTATTTTGGAAGAGAAAACAAACTTTCAGAATGGTCACAAAAGATTTAAACAAATGCAAAGCATTCTTTACTTTCAGAAGGGGATAATATGTATTTCAAAAGCTTGAAATATTTCAAAAATCTTAAAAGGCAAATTAAGATTGTTGAAGTCAAAGTTTGATTTTTTGAACAGTTAAAAATTAGAAGAGACCTACATTGACACCTCAGTACCACTTGATGACAGTCATATTCAAATCTACGAGTAGGCAAATTCATAGCAAACATAAGCCATTAGTGGATGTGCCATTTGCACGTGTGTTAACGGTACATTAGTGGATGTGTCATTTACACCAAGGGTTTTGAGACTTATCATGGAACTTTACACGTGTTAGAAAGCTATAAGATGGGCACTTTATCCTTGAGATCCTGATGGTCTTCCTTTTGAGTTCCAGAGCCAAATCTATCATTTATCTGAGAATAGACCACTTTTTACTTTCCTTATCCTATAGGAAGGAAAGTAATGTAATCGGGTCAAAATTTCGATGGTCAGTTTTTAGTGCCAAAACACGGTTTCTTGAAAAAAAAAATCTTGTAAGAAAATAGTTCTCTTTTTAAAGGAATAAAATAATGGATATCAAATCAAGCTGTGACAGGCCACTATTAACCACATGCTGGGACCAAGCTACCACATCAAGAATCAAGATGTCAGACCGAATGTCCTTTACTAATTCATCAAACTCCGTAACACAATTCACGCTGCCTTGGTTGCTGTGGTATCTTCATTTTATATTCAGAATCAATGGTCCTGTCACCTGCCAGATGAAATATTTTCAAATGATAAAGTACCTATTTTGGAAAAGAAAACAGGGTCGACCAATGCTTTTAATTTTGAACTTTCAGAATGGTCACAAAAGATTTAAACAAATGCAAAGCATTCTTTACTTTCAGAAGGGGATAATACATATGTATTTCAAAAGCTTGAAATATTTCAAAAATCTTAAAAGGCAAATTCAGACTGTTGAAATCAAAGTTTGATTTTTTGAACAGTTAAAAATTAGAAGATACCTACATTGACACCTCAGTACCACTTGATGACAGTCATATCCAAATCTACGAGTAGGCAAATTCATAGCAAACATAACCATACGTACGTTAGTGGATGTGCCATTTGCACGTGTGTTAACGGTACATTAGTGGATGTGTCATTTACACCAAGGGTTTTGAGACTTATCATTGAACTTTACACGTGTTAGAAAGCTAGAAGGTATAAGATGGGCACTCTATCCTTGAGATGCTGATGGTCTTCCTTTTGAGTTCCAGAGCCAAATCTATCATTTATCTGAGAATAGACCACTTTTTTTCTGATGAGATTAAACAATAGAAAAGTTCATCTATGAGCCAGAATATAATTGAGTTTCGAAAAGGAATAACGGATTCCGTCACAGAACCCAATAGTTCAGATAAAAATATAAATAAAATAGACAAAAGGAAGAGAGAGAGAGAGAAAAGGATTTATTACATTGTTATTATTTTTATTTCGGTTCATTAAAAAACTATATAAATTGAATAAAAATATATTGGACATAAGTCTTTCTATGCATAATAACTTTGTTGTGCTCTTTTTGAGTTTCTAGCTTTTAGCAGGAAAAAACTCAAGGCTATTATTAGGTTTATATTTTATAAGGAACCCGTATGTTATCTTTATTGTTATACATTTAGATATTTACATGGCGTTTGGGTACCAAGAGGTACCTATAATAGGAAACGACTTGGGACTTCTTCAGTCATTGTAAGATTTGGAATACACCAAATATTTATAATGGCACACACAGTCTCTGAAGAGGATTCCAATAGTTTTTGATAGGAGAGAATTGCTGTGAGCATTTTAGCTCTTCTAACATTACAGATAGCCCGAGAGCTATAAGTATTTTGTGAGCACTTTATTTGTAAAAAAGAAGAAGAAGAAAAAATGAGATCAGAATTTTATTACTTCATCAATAAATAATTGAATACCTTGGTGTCTATTGAAAACCCTCGCTGTGCTGAGAGTTAAACTGAACTTTACACGTGTTAGAAAGCTAGAAGGTATAAGATGGGCACTCTATCCTTGAGATGCTGATGGTCTTCCTTTTGAGTTCCAGAGCCAAATCTATCATTTATCTGAGAATAGACCACTTTTTTTCTGATGAGATTAAACAATAGAAAAGTTCATCTATGAGCCAGAATATAATTGAGTTTCGAAAAGGAATAACGGATTCCGTCACAGAACCCAATAGTTCAGATAAAAATATAAATAAAATAGACAAAAGGAAGAGAGAGAGAGAGAAAAGGATTTATTACATTGTTATTATTTTTATTTCGGTTCATTAAAAAACTATATAAATTGAATAAAAATATATTGGACATAAGTCTTTCTATGCACAATAACTTTGTTGAGCTCTTTTTGAGTTTCTAGCTTTTAGCAAGAAAAAAACTCAAAGCTATTATTAGATTTATATTTTATAAGGAACCCGTATGTTATCTTTATTGTTATACATTTAGATATTTATATGGCGTTTGGGTACCAAGAGGTACCTATAATATGAAACGACTAGGGACTTCTTCAGTCATTGTAAGATTTGGAATACACCAAATATTTATAATGGCACACACAGTCTCTGAAGAGGATTCCAATAGTTTTTGATAGGAGAGAATTGCTGTGAGCATTTTAGCTCTTCTAACATTACAGATAGCCCGAGAGCTATAAGTATTTTGTGAGCACTTTATTTGTAAAAAAGAAGAAGAAGAAATGAGATCAGAATTTTATTACTTCATCAATAAATAATTGAATACCTTGGTGTCTATTGAAAACCCTCGCTGTGCTGAGAGTTAAACGCCAACTGAGCAAATGTAAGTATTAGCGAATGTAGGTATATCCGTAGATTTTACATGAATGATTGGGAGTATTTGTAGGTTTCTGCATATTTTGTTGGTATGCATTAGTTTGTATGTTTGCAAATAAAGATGAATGCAATAAGGGAGTATGTACCTATCACTTCGTTTTTAATAAAAGGTTGAACGACTAGGTACATATGTCACGGAAAAAAGGTAACTTAGTCAATTTTTTTCCAATCTCTCTATTCTTTTGGCCGTTTGCAAACCCACCGTTTCGCCGAACTTGGCCATCACTTTTTGATGATAATTGTATTTCTTTAAGGAAGAAATTTAATCTTTTTAAAATAGGATTTAGGATTTAAGTTTCATTCTGATGTCTTTAATACATTTTTTTAGACATGTTTATTTGGCGAGATAAATTTTAACGTTTCGGGCTTTATTTTTTTAATAGAGAAACAACTGTAAACAACCGGATTATGGGTTCGAACTTCCAAGTTGAAAGTCCGAACCGTTCCTTTATTTACGACTTCACTTTGGTTGGGATTTTATTTGGTTGTTTTGGGGCGGTGAACCCAAGATAACAATGCTGCGTCTATTGTAGAGCTATGAAACCAATCTATTAACTGGTTAGCAAGATCTACCAGACCATTAGGTGAGAAAGGGCTTATTTTATTTTGAGGAAGCACCTTTCTGTCAAGAACTTCTTTATTCTTTCCTTATTTACCTACAAACCTACAAAATGCCTACTCAGTTTCCTATATGAAACCTGAAAAGGTTCAGCTGATTTTTCAGTCAAGACTGTCAATAATATAATGATGATACAAGTAAAAGCTGAACTTGAGGATGAAATTCCTTAGATAGGTAGGTAGAGACTTCTGACTTCACTGTACTCTCGAGAGCACTTTGTATTCCGTGAACAGTGAGTACAATAAAGAAAGAACAAAAAGCCAAACATGGAAAATGAACAAGGCACAAGGACGCTCACTGAAATTTATGTCGTCTACATCCAGAACTTTTCAGGACGGAAATAAATTACTGGACCATGTCACCTGTCGCATAGGCAGTCCGTGTTCTATTAGACCACTGGCCATTCCACACACCTACACACAAACACGGGAACCAAACTGAGATTACATCCAAGCTTCGGTCCATGTTCGAAGCTCACATGCTGATTTTTATCTCCACCGTAAATAATTAAGAACATTCCCACTTGTATTGTTCTTCTTCGGACTCCGAGTTCTGTTTCCGGACTTCTTTTGCCATTCTCTCAAATTTGTCATCTTGGATGCCAAAATACTCGGAAAGAAGGCGACCTTTTCTTCAGTACCTAGGTACCTATTGTTTAAACTGGAACTTTAAATTGAATTGCCCGTTTAAAATTATTTTTGATAAAAAAAAGTCTTATAGAGATACAAAACATACCTACATATGTAGATGCAAAATCAAATAATTCACCTAAATGTCGACTCACGACAGGATTTGGCTGCAGAATTAATCGGTCTCAATTTGTAACAAAAATATTCCACCGTATTTTCAAAGATCAAAAACGCATTCGAAATTAATTAGGAGTCACCCATATCCCGCGTAGGACATATATTATGGGACATGTTATAGCATGACACAGAAAATACTGGGAGCATGCAATTCACTATTGCAATAGCATTACACTTTGCCAATCTCATCATTCAGTCCCATTCATATTGAATTTGTAAAAAAAAAAAAAAAAAAAAAAATGGGGAAGAGGAAGATTTTATTTCATTGAGAAATAATAAAATTATTGTGATTTGGGACATTAAAATTAGGATACAGGGTGATTGAAAAATCGATGTATTCAATCGATGATTTGCAGGTGTTAGCAAAGCCCATCTTTTAGTCTATTTTAGGCAGCATAAAAGAAGTACATTTTATTTTACGTATCTACCTAAATTCTAAGTGCACCAATAATTCAGTAGGCATACCAGCTTTTCTTGCAGGGTGTAAAAGGACTTTTTAGTCTCATTTCTCAGAGCACCAAAAGTTGACCCCATATGGACAGCGTTGTCATTCCCCTTCCTTATCCCCCCTGAAATTAAGTCTAAATCTAAATCATGATTTATTTGTGGTGAAGCTGAGAGCTTCTTCACAATTTTTGTGGATATCAGAGCATTACTAAGAGCCTCCTTTAGTATTTCTGACATATCTATGTATATTATCATTCCCCCCCAAATAATGTATTTTATTATTATTATTATTATTATTATTATTATTATTATTATTATTATTATTATTATTGACAATAACGTCAATTAACATTGCAATTTGATAAATACATAGTATGATTTATTATGAATCGTATTATGATGGATATACCCCAACAATATGGACTCTGATAATGCCGCCACTGGTCGCTACTCGATGAAAATAGCTACTCAATTGTCTTCACTGAGTGCACCCTGAAATTAATTTCTATTTGATTTTCATCCGAGATGAGCGCGCAAAAAACATTCTTCGCGCTAAATGATGCCAATCACCTGTGCTCTGTTGTAAACAGTTCATTCATTTGTGTTCTTGGCCCTTCTAGTGCACTGGGATATCATTATATTTTCGTTTACACACATGTTTCGCTCGTTATCTGTTTCCTTTTCAAAATGATTATGATGGAAAGTGCAGGCACGGATTTAGAGCGGCATTTCACTTACTCCTGGTAAGTGAAATGTCAGGTTGGCCAGTTAATATCCTAACAGTGGATTTCACCAATATTTTTTCAGGTCCTAGAAGTCCTGCTAAGCTAACAACCTGTTAAGATCCATTTGATTTGTATAGGCTTAACAGGGCTGTTAAAATAACAGGCTGTTAGGAGCTAAAAAGAAGGTTGGTGAAACCCACCCTTAATGTGATGCTGTGATGTGTCTATTCGGAAATCTCCTAATGCTAATCTTGTTATTCCTCAATGAGCGATCTTTTTATTTTCTTCATTCCGTTTCTCTGGGCTGCCGGGTGGTGAAACTGAAATAAGGATGTGAACTAGGATTGAAATGGTTCTTTTTGATGCAAATAAAAACTCTAATGAAATCTTGGGATTTTAATCATAAATTTCGGACTAAATCTTCATCAGTGATGGTGACTTTTGGTATCTGATGGCATCCATCTAAAACCAAGTCCCTTTTTCTTTCGAGACCGATTGGTGAAATAATTTCGGGCCTGTCTTTTCGAATGTTTATTTTTACACAATCATTTTTATTTTTAATTAATTTGATAGAAATAAATGTTGTAATATGCTGTTTTGTGTTTTCATATTTTTTCATTCTTATTATTAGAAATTATAATCTGGTGACTAGGTAGGTAACAGGAAATTGTTTGCAATGAATTTTGCCTTTGATCTCATGTCATCTTGTGTAGTTTTCTTGCTTTTTTTTGTTACATTATTTGCTGCATGTTTTCCCGAATAGTGAGAGCGATGAGAATTTGTAAAAGATTATCTAGATTTTTATTCCAATTTATTTTATAAAATAAATTGAAACATCTGTAAACTAAAGCGTGCCAAGTAGCAAGTACTTTTATTACACGGAAATAGAAATACATAGGAACTAGACTAGGAACCAATGTTTCAATTCCAAAGGACATAGGTAATATACGTCTGTAAATAATTGCACACTAAATAGTAATTGTGGTGACAATTTGTCAGCAAGAATTGTGCTTGTCGTCAGCACTTCCCCACAATTTAATGAATGAACTACACCTCAGCTCTTATCTTTTATTTAATTTAATCGCCAGCTCTTGTTTCCTCTCCAGATGAAAAAGATAACGACAGATAGTATAGGTCTAAAATTTAAATTCAAGAATAATGATGCAAAATTAGAGCTCAAAATGGATTCTAAGGAACCATATAGGTACCTATGAAGGTTAATACCAGACTATACGTACAAAAGTTTCTATAATAGGTCTCTATCTCTACCCTACACTAAATTTTAGGTTATGATAATAAAAAATAACCATCGACCACATAGGATAGGCCGGATTTTAGAATATATTTATGTACACAATAAAAAAAGCATATGGAGATAAAAACTTAAAGAATAATGGTCTAACAAACACTGACAATATTAGATGGATTAAAATTTACATACTTCGGGACCTATCCAGTATCCAGCAAAGTCGACTTATTAAAAAAAAAAAAAAAAAAAAAAAAAAAAAACCAAAAAAAACACTTTCGAACGAATCTCACTCACTTATTCATCAGAAAGAATGAGTCGACTCATTGGAATTGACACCGTTCAAAGTTCAAAATCAAAATCTGTTAAAAACAAAAACAGGCACCCAATCTTCAAACCCAGGAACGTTTACATGCTAATGCAAATAAATAATAAAGATCCATGTAGCAATGTATATTTATTCTAAATGTGACTATGTCGTATTTGAAATGACAACGAAAAAGAACAATAATAAAGTCCCACGCAAAACTTTACACTTTGATTCCTTTATTTTCGATCAACAATGTCTTAAGTTCCTCTTTGGCTCAAAGCATCATTGCGGTGCCTAGATTTTATATCAAATACTATAACCCAATATTTGAATTTTGGTTCAAGAAAAGACTGCAGCTGCCGTTTCATGAAATCTCTCATTCGGTTTCCAGAGTAGGCCTTAAAACCATTTGGTTCGAGAGGAAAACTTTATTACCCCGATTATTATTTACATTTTGTTTTATACTTTTACTTTCCTTTTTGTGGTACATAGTTCAGAGAGATCTCTGGTTTCTTTTTGATCCCATCGGTCCCTTTGACACTGAAGAGGGGCACCTATGGATATATCCCAAATAATGTCCCCAGATGAGTGTGTCTCTTTTGCTTTTAATTTATCTGGGTTCTGTTTTATGATACAAGATATTTAAATTCTTTTGTTTTTTAAAAATAAAAATAAAATAACATCACAAAAAAAAAATAACAATAAAAAAATCAGGATAAAAAATCGAACTTAGATTATTTCTTTTAATCCACGTCGATATTTTCTCTAATTGGTCTTAAAATGGATATTAATAAAACCAAAGTGGATAACAAGACAGTGTTGTTCGTTGTTCTTGAGAAAGAATGGATTTTTATTAATCAAATAAAAATCTTGACCGTTGTCATCAAGAGAGCTTGGAACTCGTTCTCGATATTTTAATGGATTTTCGGATTTTCTCTACAGAATAGCTATTAAGTTGGATCTTGGCTACTCAGACAGAAGTTCCTAGAGCACTTATTATCAAAGGATATGTGGCTGAAGCTAACAACGTATTGTCAAAAGGGATTATACACTATCACCCATTACATTAGAGTTTTTTTTAAACCTGGGACGTAGCAGGGACCAAGGTAAACATGATAAAAAAAAAAAAAAAAATCTATCGTTATAGTAGGTAGTGAAAATAATGTTAATAAAAATGAGACTAACTACTTGAAAGTCGGAAAAAAAAGAAAGAAAGAAAGGAAGAAAAACTATGTATAGGGGATAGGGGTCCATCTACTCATGTGGCAAAAGTTTGCCAGAATTACTTAAGTACATAGTCTGATTTGACAAAGACAAACCCACAAAGACTTTAAATGTACATAATTATGTAAATACATACATAAGTAGATACATTACATACTGCATACCTATGTATAGGGTACAAATCTGCATTCCTGAAAGAGATCTTGAGCGCCAGATAAATAATTATGACTAATTCCTACATTTCTATTAACTCAAAAACATATTCTTGTTGATGACTCAGACCATGATCCACAGTTTGTTATTGTCAATAGAAATAATTTTATAAGAAAACGAAAAAAAAATCCCCACAGCAAAATTTTATGACAAGAATATGACCGTTGTCCATTTTCAACAAGTTTTTTTTTTTTTTTTTTTTTTTTTTTTTTTCTTCCACATAGGTATGTTTTTTTCTCCAGATTTTTTGCAAAGAGAACAATAAAATAAATGAGCGAGTGGTTTACCTAATACCTGCAAGGAGGAGGAAAAGGTGGAGGAGAATGAGGAGGAGGAGGAGTATCTATCATAGGTGAATCAGTTCAGGTAGGAAAGCTTTGAACGGTTAGTGAGTAAAATATTGTCCTGACATCACCCAATGAAAATAAAAGTCTATAACTGATGACATCATCACACTCAATGATCACATAGACATTTCTATCAGAATCATGGTTAAAAGCTGACAAATGAGGAAATTGTAAAAAGTGCACATGCACCAAAAAGAAATCAACCCCATAAGAAGATAAATAAATATAAGATAAAATAGGATATACCTATATTTCTGGTACTTCAAATTTCTTGGTGATCAACTGTTTACTTTTGGCAGCCATTGTGATGATCATTTTGTTCAAATTATCCGATTTTATCTGGCACTCAGTATAAGCAGGTACCTATTTGTCTTTGACTTTGTTCTATCAAGTTTATTTATCTTAATCTCTTTAAACAGGAGAAAAAATATACTTTGGATATACGTACCTATAGCTAAGTACTTTTTATTATTTTTATACTACCTGGTTTTCTTGCATTTAGTGGAAAAGTTTTTTTAATCCTCATAATAAAAACCCTGTGCTATGTTGAACCTTGCCCAGACAAAACCCATTAAAAACTTTTTACCTCCTTATTGGACTCTTAATATAAAAATAATTTGGCCATTAGGTATGCTGGTAAAGTTACATGGAAATAATCCATATGATTTTATTTGGTAGGTACATATTTGAGGAATTTGAAGTTAATGATGTACGGCGGTTAGCGAAGTGATGAACAGGTGAATGTCTGGTGGACATGTCATCAGCTGTAGGCTAAGTAGGGGGCCAAAGTTTCCCGTTAACATTTCGGTGACAAAAATATGATTTAAAGATTAAGTCCCAAAATTTTAAACCATTCAAGTGCACCCAAAAAATTGTTCTCTAAATCTGAGCCCTGAATGAGCAGCTATCTTCTGGGCCATGAGAAAATATTCAACATGAAGATCTGATTATTTCCACAATTCCAGTCATATGACTGTATACACGTAAATATACTCGTAATGTGGACAAACCGGTAAACAAAATCAGTTACAGTCAATTAGGCAGTTCTAATTTCAGCATGATTAAAAAAATATTTTTCCTTGACTTTATTGTGACTGGCTGACTAAGGACCACAACCTTTTTCAGTCAGACGCTAGTGGCTCACTAGATGCACTGAACTTTGAGAATCTCAATCAATAACTTGGCAGCTTGGCACAAAAATCGGCCTATTTGAATTTTTATGATCAACCTGTGATCAATCAACCTGAGCTGTTAGAGCAGTTTTAGTTATTTGAACTAACTGGAAAGATTCTTATTATTATGTAGTTTTTAATAATAATGAAGCTCTTTCGACCCATTATTATGCAAGTAGGTGCTCTACCTCCTAAATACCAAAAGGATTATTATCTAACGTAGATTCTAAGGCAGAAGAGATCAAAATCCTTTTATTTCAACGTCCATTTGGCTTAATTGATCACAATTTAAAAGATATTGCCCATAAAAGAGAAGAAAAAATCGATTTACACGGGTTTGTTAGTGATTTCACTTACAAAGAATAAAACAGAATTGCAATCTTGTACACATAACTCGAACGTAAATTGAATTGAAGATTAAAGCTAATTGTGTATGCATAAATAATAACAATAAAACAAAATATCTAATGAAACAAACAATAAAAAGTGCAACACAAGAACAACTTAATTCTGTTCTCACTTTGTTACGAGTCACTTTGGTTTTATTGCAGTTTGTTTGAAATAACCAAACAATTAAGTTTTGTTGAGGCTTACGAGCATTTCAGAAAATTGAAATACAAATGGACTGCAAGTATGCAGAATACGAGTATGTAACTATGTACCTATAATTGGAAATTCGGTGACAATCTTAGATGAATGAAGGATCTAGAAAAATTTGGGATTACCAAATTTAAAAAGAAACATTTTCGGATATTAATTTTCCTGTTGTTCTACATGTTACAACAACCAAAACACGTTCTACTATCTTCCGAACGTTGGATCACAAACCCTTTTTAATACATCAGTCTACAGCTAAATATCTGATAACTGTACCCAAAGTAATAACTTCTGATACAAGCTTGTCCGGTAGTTGGTTTAGAGTAGTTTAGACAAAAAGGAAAATCAATTAAGGTTTCAGCATTATTATCGTCAGGAGTATGTACATATAGGTACATAAATATAATCTCTGAGCTATTAGAACTAGATCATAGGGAATATACAGGGTGTATTCAAATGCCCAAGGAAATGAGATGCTGAAATAGACTAACTTTTCCTGTGTAGAAAGTGACCTCCTGGATAGAGAGAACCTCTAAGACTTTTATTATTATTATTATTATTATTATTATTATTATTATTATTATTATTATTATTATTATTATTATTATTATTATTATTATCATCATCATCATTAATACCTAATATTTAATAATATCTTTTAGACAAATAATTTTGACGTGACGTAAAAAATAAACCCATTCAGCCACAATTGGCTTTTCAAAGAATTTTCTTCTCCCAGTCGGGATTCATTTATTGGGCACCCTGTATAAATCAAATTGTGCACCTGATTCTAGTTAAATTTTTAAGTGCCCTGTAGTAAAACTTTAGATAATAATTATGAAAGTGGCCTGGACAAAACGGTGGATAACGATCTTTCAAACTTCTTTTATTATAATCTATCAATTTTTATTGTTATTGCTATGTATAATGATATCAGTTACCTACATTATTATGATGGAAAATCTGGTGGATTTATAAAAAGAAAGCATTTCAGAGATATTATATAGGGTAACTCAACTACCTCATGAACTAAAGTCTTGACTATTGAGCAAACATACTTAGTAGGTAGGTACACCAAGTTTGATTATTTGATAAATTTACAAAAGCTAAATCTTAATAAGTGAATAGGCATCTAGCTAGGTTATTTACCTACTCAAATGATCACTGGAAGATATCACACAGAGAAGTGACCTGAAACAATAAATAAATAAAATAATATAAGTTATTAAAAAATAAAATCCACTTATTTTAAAAGTATAGGTAGGCATGAAATATGACACCTACTTGGTCAAATAAAAATACTATAAAACAATAAAATTAATGAGTTTTTTTTCCTTCTAACTTCTTCTTCTCCTTCAAATTGGTCCAGCAGTGTTACAAATCAGCAGGATCTCCCCTTATTGCAAGGTCGCGATTATTTTTGGAAAGTTATAGAGGTCTCCTCTTCCTCTAAAGCTAAAGAAAGGATTCAAACACAAGAACAACACAAGGTGTCTCTAACCTGTCCGTCACACATGCATGTGACCTTAAACCTTCAAGGAAGAAGAAGAAGAAGAAGAAGAAGAAGAAGAAGAAGAAGAAGAAGAAGAAGAAGAGAGAGAAAACAAAGTTGAAGACTAGAGAACTTAACGCAGCATGGTGAATTTGACATTTACAAGATGAAACATGTGGATTGTGGATTTCTAAATGGCTTTCTAAATATTAACAATGTTTAGACTTTAGACCATATATTTCAGGTGAAAAAAAAAAAAAAAAAAAAAAAAAAACACACAACAAAACTCCAGTATTTATTCGAGCTTTACCTAATTTAACTAATATCCAGCTAATAGTTTTAACAGAATTAATCTCAGATAAAAGAATTTTCTGGTTTTATCTTAATTCATTAATAAACGTCACCGGATCAAATTTCGGCCATTTATATTTCGGTGTAATCTTCGTGATTATTCATTGCCGTGAGAACACAAATGTTCGTAATTAGGTATATCTGTTCGAAACAAAACAAGATATTGCTATTAGTTCAAATTACCTAGCGTTAATAATGACTTCTTCAATTCGAAATAAAGGAACATCGTTATAGGCACTAGGTCAACTAGGAATAATAAAGCGTATCAGTAGGTATCAAGTATCAATATTTTTGTGTCATTTTGTACCCGAGATTTTTGAGATTTTTCAGGCCATAATAATTATTTACCTATGCAGGCAGATGCTGTAAGTATTTAGGCTTTGTTGACATAATTGTCTGAGACGTGCAATTTTACTTCAGAATTTGATACCTACCTATTTAAATGGCCAATATAAATTTCATTCGCTCCCTACCACTACGAAAGGGTTTTCAGTTTTCACAAGTTGCATACAAGTGTCATATCTTGGTAGCCCAGTGGTTTCCATCTCAGCCTCCTAGGTTATAATAATTCTCCAAGTCTGTAGCGTTGCCAGATGAAGTGGAACACTCAATGGATCTTAATAAATATTAAATATCGATATACTATCTGGATTCATTCAAAAGGAACGCTACTCTAATGCAGTGCACAAGAGGTCGTCAAACTTACAAATCAATGGGAAGATCACTTTAGAATCCTTGGATATACGTAGTTCTTCTAGGAACAGCTAGGTAAGTGTAGCTTTTGACGAAAATAACTTTGAATTTGAATGGACTTCATCGAAAATTAGGTTCGCCTATTTTGAGGTCCGATAATTTTGAACTCTTGGTCCAGCGTGTCTTTATGAAGACTCAAAGCCTTGGGAGGCCTTAGCAGTTGAAAGGGTAGTCTCTCACAAACCAAATTGAAAGAAGAAGAAGAAGAAGAAGAAGAAGAAGAAGAAGAAGAAGAAGAAGAAGAAGAAGAAGAAGAAGAAGAAGGAGGAGAAGGAGGAGGAGGAGGAGAAGAAGACTGGCGTGTGTTCTAGACACTTTACTGAGCACAGTAGGTATAGGTGAGACTTTACGTGATTTCTAAACTGAGGCAAATAATCTGCCCGTAAGGTCCAAACTGTCCCAGGAAACTCACAAAGTGTTGTGGTATTCTCGAGATCTGAATATTCTCAACAGGTTGGCTATAAAACAATTTATTAAATAGGTATGTCTATTATATGGATATATATTTTTTTTATAGCTGATCTTAATATAGTTTCATTCCATTCAGAGAAAGTTGGGTCACGATTAGCAAGGTCGTTTGTTAGCATGGGATTGTTTCTGCGTTTACAATGGCTCGAAATGTTGAGGAGATTCGAGATAAAGTCAGTTTATCTATAGTTTAAGCCTTTTACAGTTTTTACCAATTTTCTCAGTGGTGCTATCTTGATTTCCAATCTAAAGTCTTGCAGATTTCCATAGCAATTTCAAATAGGTGAGTTTATCCTGTTTATCTAGTAAACAAACATACTCTCGATTGGCTATGTCTCTCTCCTCTCCTTGAGTGACCATTATACTTAAGAGTTTATTTTGTCATTTTTTGGGGACACGTTTTAGATACAGATATGTAGGTCTGCAGTTATTGAACTATTAAGATATTTATACTTGATAGCCGTTCAGGAAATTACAGAGATTTCCACTAAGTAAAAAGCTTACCACCTACCATCTGTATAAAAGATACACAAGTGCCTACATACTGGTATGCAATATTTCAAGGAATACTTACTTTTTAGGCATGTGGTGTATAATAGACCAGTGAAGTATCCATCAACTATACTTCTCTCCCTAATCAGTATGATAATAGACGTTCAATCTACATAAAACCAAATCGCAGGTATTCCTTGCCTATATTATTTTACGCAAGAATTTCAAGATTGTAAAATACCTAATGCATGGGTAGGTATAAAAGATACTGATGGAATAGTCTGGGTCCACATGGATACCTCGTTTAATGGTGCTTCTATAGGAAAGTGATAAAATTATAATAATAAAAATCAGATCCGTTAGGACACTTCATTTTGTTGTTAACCCTTTCTAAAAAGGAGGAAATCATTTTTGCTGAAGGAAGTTTTTATTTAACTTTAAAACAGACTTTGTATGTACTCAGAGAACATTGGTACCTAACAAGACACAAATTTTTGACATGGTTATTTTCCAAAGAGTTACCTACCTATAAAAACAAGTAAATTGCATAACAATTTAACAATTTTAGGTAGGCAAACTGTCGAAGAAGGAAAGATTTAAAAGATTGTAGTCGTAAAATTATCATCGACTAAAAAAACCAAAACGTTCATTTACTGTGAAGGGTCAATGTATAGAAAACCAAAGGTAATAGGTTTCTATTTACATAGGTATCTGAAATAATATTATCAGTTAAAAGAACCGAAAGAATTTATCTCACCATTCCAAAGTCTACAATCAAAAACGAAAAAAGTTAATTTTTTGTTCTTCAAAACTTTCGGCAATAATATCCAATAATTATGTGCCTACATTTAAAGACCCATCTAATTGTATAATAGTTTTATTTACAGGGTGGTAGACAGATAAGTGGTACACTCAAGTCTTTATTTTCAAATTATCAAAGACAAAGTATTTTGGAGGAGCACCCAGTTTCAAAGTCCGATTTCCAAAAATATTTACATTGCTAAGAAGATAACAACTTCAATATAAAGCAAAGTAAGGTACTTAATGATAATAATAAATGGTGCAATAATAAAAAAGCACATTTTATGGTCTGTTAAAACTTTTTGGAGGGCATTTTGGAATCAGTGGAATGTTGCTTTATTTTTTCAACATTTTGGTAGGTATTTTGATGTCTAATTCTTTAAAATACTAGTATCACCAAGAACATCATGGATTATGGGTAATACTATTAGAGGTCATAATATGTATTATGAATCTTTATGCTAGTCCGTAGATTCATATTTTTTTTAAATACCCAGTAATTAAAGTCGTAAACATCTGAAAATCAATTTACAGACTGGCAGACAGTAGAGTGAAAAAAGTCAGTTGATATTCAGCCCAGATCATGGTGTTTCATAGTTTGGAAATACCTCCTTTTCCTCTTGTGTGAAGATATGTACTACTCGTACATACACAATCCATGAATAGTCATATCCTTCGAGAAAGAATAAATTTATTTTAACGAGGGAAATAAACAGAAAAATAACAACCACCGATTGGTAGGCAGGCACATAAATTGGTTTGAGAAAATAATTATTATTTAGCAATATTTGTTCATCTTCTGACAGACGAGAGTGTTGGAAAGATTTATGCAGTACCACACGCACTCAGATAGGTGCATATACCTTCATCATCAACCCAGGAACCTTAATGTTGTCTTCAAAGTTGGCACAATAAAACCATTTTGTACTCGGCAGTCGGCCCTCTTCAAGGTGGACCACGTGTCTTTTTTTTTTTTGTCAGATCTCGAACTTCATTTGCATAATATACCTATATCTCTCTACCGGATGGACACCAGGGACAGATTACATTCTGTGAAAATAGGTCTAATTAGTAATTATTAGGTTTCTTTTTTGTGTAAACTTTCTCGTCCTTCGGAAATTTTCCTCTTCATATATTATCATATTGCCGGTGAGCTAATTGATAAAGCATTCAGTCTAAATAGAAGAGACAATAACGAAAGGACACTCTTCATTTTTCGTTCCTCGTTATGACTGGACCAGCCCTTCAGACCCTGTATGCAAAACGTTGGATGCAAAAATGTATGAAAATGGCAATCAAGATGTGAAGCACACGGGCAATAAAGAACTCCTGATTGCACTACATGTGATCATCAGACTTCTACTATAATGAATAGGTTCTGTACCGGACCCGATCCAATGATCAGGGCTCTCTTGTTGATCATTATCTAGACTTGACCACTAATAGTAATTTGTAAATGTTAAAGTGATTATATTGATCAATTATTGCTAAGAGTCTGTATAATATTGTGAGTATGTTGTGTACGTTGCATAGAAAACTGCATCTGAGTCTCATATTCTTGAACATATGCATAATATTCTAGCTCTCTGGAGACTCTGTACATTAGCATGTGAATGTGTAATTTGTTTTGGATCAGGCTTGATGACAGAAGTTGAACCTATTGGGGCATAAGGCCTATGAGCAGCTGACAAAGACTATTAAAGCGGGTGATAGTTATTTTTGTAGTAGTTGACCAACCCTAACCATGGAGCAATTCTGCATTCTGTTCTTGTAAAATGGCACACAATGAACATTCTTTTCAGAAACAGGAGGTGTTATTTTAAAACTGTTGTTCTCAAAATCCAAAACATTTCAAAGTAGGTATAAGCTGTCAGGAAACTACTGGCAGAATACCCTTAGCTACTGCTTCATAGATCACCTTACACCGCTACCACAGATCCGAGACCACTGACACAGAGTCTAGCTTTGACCGATACCGACTTCCCGACCAATGTAACACTTCACTGATCTTCGTGATCCACTGATCAATAATGCTGAGAACGTGCTACTGATTCTGGTACTAGATGGGACGACAGCTTAATTTGCTGAATATTGAGGTGTTATAACTGACTTGAAGATTTGATAGTGATCTAGCTTTGGACAGATTTAGCGACAAAAGCCTCTTGATTGAGTTACCTTTTGTTTTTAGTCCGTCCTTCCTTTATTATTACAATGGTAATAAAAAGGTATAAGGGACGGACTATTGTATTCGCTTCGGTGTCGTCTGAATACATTGATGTCTCGATATATTAATGGCACATTTCCTAGAAAGTACCTACTTACTTCTATTATATTTTTTGTCTATATCTCTAGGTATCGAGTATCGTAAAATCTATCTCAGATTAAAAGACTTATCTATAACCTATTGATAGGTAGTCGTATGTGTAATACACCGATATACTGAGATACTGATATTACTGACGTGAATTATGCCTAGAAAATCGGAGTTATAGGAGTTACAGAAGAGACATTTTTGAACCTTTTCGTGACTATACTCGTATTTTACACTCAATGGACCTATAAATCCAGGATGTTCGTTAGAGACAGTTCTTGTAGCTCCCACTGGATGTAGGAAACTAAGGGATCTCCTAGTGTTCATCCCTGATTTCAAGGTTAATGTGATTGTCCTTGTATAGTGCTCAAGTTATGTCGTGTGTCTCCACGACTATTTATGTTTAATGGGGCGAAATTCTATTGAGAAAGATAAATTTTCATAACTGAGCACGAGGGAAACTTGGGATTAAGCTTGACTTTTAAAACACGGAGACAAATGTTTTGCTATTGTGAACAGAGATCTCCATCTTTCTAATGGGGTTAGGATTACGTACGTCTTGGAAACACATTTAACAGTTGGTTATGTTGATGGGAAATATTTTTAGTCCGTCCTTCCTTTATTATTACTAATAATAAAAGGTAGGTATAGTGGACGGACTATTGTATTCGCTTCGGTGTCGGTCTGTCCGTCAGTCAGTCTGTCCCCATAGAAGGACTTATCCAAACCTGGTCTTCCCTCCAAAAAAAAATAAATAAATAAATAAATAAAATAAAATACTCCTTTTTAGTCCGTCCTCCCTTTACTATTACAATAGTAATAAAAAGGTATAAGGGACGGACTATTGTATTCGCTTCGGTGTCTGTCACTCGCTCGCTATGGTCTGTCGGTCGGTCTGTCCCCATAGAAGGACTTATCCAAACCTAGTCGACCTATATATCAAATTAAAGGTCTTTTTACAAGGAACACGAAAATGGTGGTGCAAATTTTGTCCAGAAAACCATAAAGCCAAAAAACCAAAAAACTGGTTTTTGGGGGAATACGAAAATGGTGGTGCAAATTTTGTCCAGAAAACCATAAAGCCATGTTTTTTGGAGGATTTTTTTCACATTTTCTCATACAAATGAGCTCTGATCTTGAAATTTGTCGCGACGATCTATGAACTTAAAGCGAGAAAGTTTTAGATAACACTTCAGTCGATCATTTAAGACCGGTTTTAGCGTCACCTATGTTAAGCTACGCCGTATTTTTTTCACATTTTCTCACACAAATGAGCTCTGACCTCGAAATTTGTCGCGACGACCTATGAACTCAAAGCGAGAAAGTTTTAGATGGCCTGGACAGGTTAGGATTTTGTTGTATGGAGATATACGTATAAATTAAGGAAGATCAGGTGGAGAAAAGAGCAGGAAAAAAATCATTACACCAGAATAGTGAGCTATTTATTCGTTCACAAACTTCACGAGTATAGTACCTTTTACAGCTACACAAAAATCGAAGGTAACCCCAGATTCGCTCTTAGGCCTCTTAGTTCCAAAAAGACTCACCGATTTTCGAACCAACAGCGCTAGTGTGCCTGCATTTTTGTGTAGAACGTACAACTCGTGAAAGCACAACTCGCGAGAATTCGTCAATCCGAGTTCGGGAGAACTCTTATGAGAGCAGTTTCTTGAAGCCTTATAAACTCGCTCCTGATTTGATAAATGTAAAACTCGGGTGCAATTTTTTATCATTAATATATTTATAATATGATCTATAGGTTTTGCCTCGAGAAATACATACAAGCATAGATATTATTTGAGTTCTGTCTTCTACAATTACCTTTATTCTACAATTACCTTTATAGTAAGTTCATTTTGTGCTCTTCTACAGGTATTTTGTTGCTAATTTCCAATGCAATTATTAGAATTCAGCTGTTCTACATTTGAAATTTAACTTTCAATGTGAATCACGGATCACGGATGAAGGAGTTAGGTTTCTACGGGAACATAGGACTTGGGTAGGAAGGATTTTAGGTTTGTCTTCACACGACCATAAGATCAAACAAATATTCTTACATTCATTGGTCGCATCTTCCAGCTATTCTAGCAGAAGGATATTTCTTCAATCAACAAAATAGGAGCATTATTTCTGTACAATCACAAATTTTCGTTTCGTCCAGAACCAGAACCAAACAGGTCCTGTGGACTCAAGAGCACTGAAACTCGAAGTTCTGGACGGTCCTGTTTAGAAGATGCAACCAATGAATGAAAGAATTAGTTTGAAGAGTCTTGACTACTCAAACAGAGAGGTGGTCTATCCTCTATATCCATGCCTGATTAAGGAACAGGTCATTTCGCTGAGTACAGTATCATTAAGTAAAGTACTAGTAATAACCCATAGGATCGTGGTAAGATTTATTGGTTCATATAACTTTTGTTCTTCAAGATTGGGGCTTGAGGAATTCAGGTGCTATTTTGGTATCCGCGCTCAAATGAGAGACATTCCAGATATCTTTTGATGCAACTGAAGGTGCTTTAACCAATTTTATGATGAAAAGGTGAAAGATATATATGTATGTAGTCAGATTGTTACATAGTACATAAAAATAGTTTTATTTATAGTCTTATATATTTACTAAATAGGCAATCCAATATACAAAATTATATCACAATCAGCTATCTGCCCGGTCATGTGAGTCTCAGGAAGTAGGTTACAACGACATAATTATGTACCGGAATATCCCTCATTAGACCCCTGAGGGAGCCCTTCTGAGTAGCTTAGTTGTAGGGGCTGACAGCCCTAAAGTATGGCTTAAGCTTCTACGAATCTACGAAGAGGTTTGTTCAAGATTAACAATAATGAATTATTCCTAATTTCTCCAGGGCGGTGGCAGTTCGTGTCAAGATCATTTGGATCAACTTATGAAAGCCATCGAGTCCTACTTCCATCCTGCTAACATAGGACGCTATTGCCAGAGACTCAAACAACTGCTCAGCAAGTTACCGTACAACTTTGTAAATAGACTCCATCAGTAAGTAACCATTACAGTTCAATATCAGTTTTTTTCCCAAGAGGTTTGAAAGAGGGAACTGTAACTGTCAAGGTCTTGATTTCGAAATCCATCGAATCTGGATTCATTGGAATCGATGGATTAAAAAATAAATAAATATTTACATATTTATTTCTTTTGAATACTTACCCATTGAAAGAAGGCACCTATGTAGTGACATATGTAGGATATAACACTGGTCATACCCAGAACAGCTATCATGGTTTCACACCCGGTCACTAGGAGGTTCTTCGAGATCAGAAGAACAGAGACATCGGGTATACCTGACTGTGAGAGCCCTAGGATTGAGATGCTGATACCATGCTCTGAAATGTAACCAGAAACTGATGTAAGAATCACAGATCGCAGGTATTGAGACGGATTCAAAATTCAGACCACCTACAAAAAACTTTGAAATTTACTGAAGACCCGGCAATCAAATCCATTGAAAGAAATTTTTTTGTCATTTTTGGGCGATATTTTCAAGATCTGAGTCAATCTTTTTTCATTAAAGAAACATCAAAATTTTTGATAACACTGAACCCCCGTTCTTTCAGAAATTAAAATTGTATATTGATTAAAAAAATTAGTATCCAAAGTTATACAAAGTTATATTGTACAAATGTTCCAAAGTTTTTCCAGAAAAGTTGACTTTTTGGTGAGGTACTCGATCATCGACATCAGTGTAGGTACATCGGATCTGGAGGTTGATGGTTCGAGTCCAAGTGAAGTCATAAATCTTTTTGCAGTCTATTAAAGTGAGATATGACACGTACGACATTTCTAATAATGATAAGCATAAAGAGAGGTGATCTATGAAACTGTCGGTATAATGGACAAACTTGTTCTAAGCTGACAATCTAAATAAAGCACTAACTTATAAGCGTTTGACTATGCTTAAACACAACTAAAATCCTCTCTCTTAAACAAATTCTCACCGATAATCCTCAGAATCCAGAAGGCTCGCAGAACGTTGGGTACATTAAGTCGGGTCCATTCATATTCCAACAGGGCAGACAGGCCAAAGTTAGTGACGAAAGTTTTGGCCTGATGGCATGCACTCATGATGGCATAGATAATGGAGAATGAGGAGGTTACCAGGGCATAGTTGATGAGGGCTGAAATGGAAAAGGGTTATGGGGTTCACCATATAACTTTTTAGGTGTTTAGTGACAAGGATTTTACCAACCATTTGGCGAGCTGCCCGCCATGGGTGACCATTGCGGCAGTCGCATACTGCTGAGTTTTCCCGGCCTCACTCAGGCTGGGTGAGGTTGGTGATGGGTCGTGGGTAAATACCCACTGGGTGGGTAAATAAAAATTGGGTATTTACCCGGGTATTTACCCACCCCCAGGGTGGGTAAATACCCGGGTATTTTTTTTTTTTTTTTTTTTTTTTAAAAAAAAAATTGGAGGGTATTTACCCCAAAAATAAGTACCCGGGTATTTACCCATCACTAGGTGAGATTAGTGTGGGGAGGCGAGTAGTTTGTTGCTGAATGGAGCATAAAACCCCCCTCACTAAAACCTTTTGCAGTATATACAAAAAACTTTAAAACATTTTTTTATTTCCTAGAATCTGTACCCTCTATTTTAGTATTTTCTTCGTAATAAATATTAAAGGGCGGTTTTTAGCCCGTCCTTCCTTTATTATTACGATGGTAATAAAAAGGTATAAGGGACGGGCTATTGCGCTATTGTATTCGCGCTTCGGCGTCGTCTGTCTGTCCCCATAGAAGGACTTATCCAAACCTGTATATCAAATTAAAGGTCTTTTTACCAGGAACACGAAAATGGTGGTGCAAATGTCATAAATTTTTCATTTTAATCGATATACTGTTTTTTTAAAACCACGAGCCAGAGCATAAAATTTTGATCCGAATAGACCTGAAACCCGGTTTCAGAAGTTCAGTTTTGATATGTTTTTTTAAGCTCGAAAATAAATTACGAAAAAAAAGGTTTTCCTCTGATTGGTTGAAATAAAAGCGGAAAAATTGAATTTTATTTTCACAGCCCTCGCGTCTTCTACAACATTGCAAAGGTACCCACACACGGTCAGTAGTTTTCTAGCATCATGAGTGTTTTACAGGTACCTAGTCAAGTGGTTATTTCTCCGGGAAGGACTTGAGCTTAAAAGGTAAAAAAAGGTCTCATTCTGATCCTTGAATAAAGCGCAAGTTTTCCTGAAAGATGGAGACCTGTGCTCCAAAATTTCTTCGGACAAAAACCGCGTGTTTCGTAACCTAAAAATCGGACTTAACAAGGTAAATCTTTTTCGAGCTTGAAAAAAAAAATCAAACCTGAACTTTGGAAATCGGAGATCAGGTCGATTCGGATCAAAATTTTGTGCTCTGGCTCGTGGTTTTAACAAAAACAGTTTATCGATTAAAATGAAAAAGTTTTGACCTAAAAACTGACACAAGGTCTGCATTTTTTAACAAGCAGGGCCGTCTCTCCGGGAATTTTTTAGCCCGTTGTTTATTCGATCGTGGTTAAAGAAAATCAGTACCTATATACCATTATACTTACCCAATTTGTTTAAAAATTCAGTTTATTATTATTATTATTGATTTGATTTTAGATTTTACTTTCATATAATGATTTAAAATCAAGACTAGAGCCCGTTCTCCCTTTATTCCTTTTAATATTTCCTAATAACTACCAATATAATGTTTAAGTCACCCATCCATTTATTGGCCTTGCTCGGCGTAGCTTAACATAGCTTTTTGGGGGATTTTTTTCACATTTTCTCACACAAATGAGCTCTTGAGCGCCAGCCTAGTTAGCTTACGTCTGCCTTGTAAGCGCTGGGCCGCGGGTTCGATTCCCGCCCGGGGCGGATTTTATCCTGCTGGGATAATGTTCGTTCTCGGAACGGGGTACTGGTAAAATTTATAGGAATGAATGCTCGTCATTGTCACAAATGACTCCAAAATAAAATAAAGAAGGGGAACACGGGGAAATACTTACCGGAAGCGCCAGTTATGTCCATCGCTTTCAGGTTTCGGCCTTTGATTATTGTCACCGTCAATCTCTGATTTTGGGGGGATTTTTTTCACATTTTCTCACACAAATGAGCTCTGATCTTGAAATTTGTCGCGAGCTGGTTTTTGGGGGATTTTTTTCACATTTTCTCACACAAATGAGCTCTGTTCTCGAAATTTGTCGCGACGACCTATGACGGGATTTTACACGAAAATGGTGGTGCAAATTTTGTCCAGAAAACCATAAAGCCAAAAAACCAAAAAAACTAGTTTTTGGGGGATTTTTCACATTTTCTCACACAAATGAGCTCTGATCTCGAAATTTGTCGCGACGACCTATGAACATTATTGTCACCGTCAATCTTCCAGCTTTGGGCAGGTAGCACAGGGACACCATTAGCTCACCCAAGTCTATCTTCTCCTGAGGGAGATAAACACAATGGGGATGAGAAAAATTAGTATTAGACTAGTAGTAAAACTGGTTTTTGCGGGATTTTTTTCTAGAAGGAAATGAGACAATCTTTTCTTTTGTTATTTATTTGGGTAAACTTGTTCTGAAAATTGAAATTCACGTGAGTCTGCAATAAACTAAAAAAAAAAATGAAATTAATTGAATTGAATTGAATAGGTAGGTAGGATAGAATCCGATTTATATCCTTAGGTACCTACTTTTAAAGTTACAACATTATATTATAGGTAAATCTCAATCAGGAGGCTATTTGAGGGAACGTTTTAATAAATGAACCCTAGTATTTTTTATCTACCTCTAAAAACTCTAGACACAATAAAATAAAAAAATATTAAACAATGTATTTTTTACGATTGTCTGTGTGCCATACAGAAGTAGATGACTTTGGCCCTTAGATAAAATTTGGTCCCTAAATAAATTTCACCCAAAATTATTTTGATATAAAAAAAAACAACAAACGAACAAACAATGTCCAACAATTTGTTTGTCAATCGTAGGATATATTGATCTCATTAAATTGTCCTGTATAGTACTGCTCACTAATACCTACGTTTATAAGTCTAAATGACATTTAAATCTATTATTTCGTATTCCTATACTGTTTTAAGAGTATTAGAATCACCTCGGGCCTTACATGTACTTGTGGATAAAATTATAACATTATGAGAGTGTTATATAGGTATCAAGTTATAATGGGAGTTGTATTTATAGAACAACTTTTCCAATAATAGAAGTTTGAGTTTCCTGGACTCGCCCTACCCTGTTGCACATAAGCTACCGCACCAATGTATTAATAATTTTACTTTATATATTGTGTCTTAATTAATTTGAAGATTTTTTGTTAAGAATAAATTTTATGAAGGGAGAAAAAATGTATTATTCTATGTTTATTTTGATCCTTTTGTCTGGATCAAACTTTGAAACTTTTAAGCCTCTTTTATTGGACGGAATAGCTTGAATCTTGGTATACTATGTTTCTTGGTTGACAATAGGATTATTATGCTATAAAAAAATTCGATTTTTCCTTAAAAAAAATAAAAAAAAAAAAAAAAAAAGTCAATAAAACTCTTTTTTTTTTTACACAACTAAAAATGTCTAGGTCTGGGTCCATTGTACTCTAGGTTGGTAACACTGTTTACTCTGTTACTTACCTTCCCATTATTAATATAAAAGAATAATTTACATATTGGTAAATATTGCTCAAAACGTCACGATTTCCATCAGGGCCATTGCTAAGAAATAAGAAAAATCCTTCCTACATGACGTGATTTCATTCTTTTTAAATAAAAATAAATGAAAAATAATGATAATAATAAAAAGATGATAAAGTCTTTCAATGTCTGGTAGATAAATAAGCGTGTATAGCTGTAGCCTTAGATAATTCGAGGATACCCAAGATACCACAAGGTCGTCGACACAAGTTCAAAAGTTCAGTGTAATGGTTTGGGAAGTAGTTTCCTCATAGCTTCAAATACCTGTAGTTACTTATACACGTAATACGATCTTTTCAGTATGAAGTATTCAATGTACCCATGGGCAGCTGTACCAGCAAGGTTATAAAAAAAAATACACATTTTTTTTATTATTTATTTAATTAGTATTTTTTAAACTTTAGAGGTAAATGATAAATTACCAATAAATTATCCAATTTTGTTGACTCAATCACCTTTCAACATAAACGATTCAGAGGCCGATCAGAGTTTTTAGACTTTGGTCATCTCTGAACTTATGTGTGTTTTTTTTATGCTTTTAATCAGCTCTTCATCTTATCTTCAGATGGGGTCTTTGATTGAAAAAAATTAGTGTTCCCCCACGTTAGAAACTTAACGTCACTGTATAACCTTTTGCTTTTTTTTCTTTTTTATCATGGCAGGATTTGGAGGTCCTTTTGTGTAACCTTGGTTAGTTATTGGGATAAACAAGGTATCCTACTCCTAAACACGTTCCTGATTACAAAGTCTATTATTTATCCTGTACAATTTTTCTGTTCCGCACGTCCTCTACTCAACAAACTCCTTGGACAAAATCGTTCTGAAGATGGGAAAAAAAAAAATCTTGGTGTTGATGACTGGTCAAGTTTGGCAGCCTCTGGTGTTGAACCAAGATCACAAGTGTGAACGTACCTTTAACCCTGGGTTAACAGGAGGGTTAAATTAAACCTGTATGTTGAGTACTTACAAAATCATCTTTTTGCATTTTATTGCAATTTCACTTTGTTTCCTTCTTCGTTTCAAAGGAACAACTGTGACGAAAATGCCACCAAATCCCTCAGAACCCTCTACAGTCGTCCCTACTTTCTGCCTGTAACTTCTGAGTCCAAAACATCGGACTGGATTTTCATGGGAAGTCCTGGATATGGAGCTCAAATGCACGTGAGTAGAAATGAAAGATTATTTATTTTAAACTCTTGGATCAGAAAAAAAAAATAATAATAATAATAATAATGATTTAAGTGGCAGTGTTCTCCTGGAGGAACTCTTCTTCCACCTAACCACAAAACTTTTGTGTTGACCGTCTATGTAACATTTATTTTAGATGTTAAACATCCAAGAATTTCACCTCAGTCAAACAGCTGGATTTTGGTGCCTAAAATTTTGACCCCTAGATACTGAAATAAAGTCAACAATATTCAGGGGAAAAATGTTTCTGAAACGTTTGCTAAATGGTCGTTGGGCGCTATTCTTTCTTACGGAACGATATGGGATCGGTAATACCAATTTACTTTCAATCGGGTAGCCTACCCACACGATATGGTGACATTGAATGTGGTACTCCTGTTCAAGCTACCTTGCCCAAACGATACGCCATATTGGGGTAGTCCTAGATTGACCCTATTGAGGGGCCTTATATGGAAAGATTAATGTGAGATATGGGACACGAAAAATTCAATTTAATTAAAATTTTAAATGATACAGCCCAGTGTATGTGGTAAAATAATATTGATTTTGTTGAGGCTACCAGGCTAGTTAGTTTGGAGGACAGCGTGTCTGCCTTGTAAGCGGTAGGTCGGGGGTTCGATTCTCACCCAGAGCGAACTTTATCCTATGTTGTGGGCCCCGTAAGGGCTCTTCTTCTGAGAGAGTTCTACAGAAGACTTGATCTACGAGTATCACTAGGTTTACAACACCATAACTTTGAACAATTCACCCTTTGTGTTTTCTCATGATATTTTCTCGAAACTTTGGGTAAAAACAATAACCCGGAAATATGTACATAATTCGACACAGCTAAGGTATGTATAGGTACTGTGAAGAATTTGATTCCCTTCCCAATTTCTGTTACCAGTGTCTGAATTATGAATCAAATTATCGTGTTTTATTCGCCCAAGTATTAAGGACTTGGGTTGAAGTTAGAATATTTTAACGCGATTTTTTTCCGAGTTTTAATCGCAAGACAAACCCCCTTGTCCTAGGTTGAACTCGGAATTTTGCCTGGGGCGAAGTTTTTCGACACATAACCTATGAACTTGACTCGCAGAGCCCTCAATTACATGATGTAAGGTGTTGCTAATAACATGGCCATCTAGGATATTCAAGTGAAAGAGCTCCAGGCCATTTGGAGTAGAAAAAAAAAAAACTCGTTTTTAATAACTTTTCGTGAGGAAGACTTGATCTACTACGAGGTTCTAGTATTTTTGCCATTTTTAGTCTGTCCTTCCTTTATTATTACTAATAATAAAAGGTATAGTGGACGGACTATTGTATTCGCATCGGTGTCTGTGAGTCTGTCAGTCCGTCAGTCTGTCAGTCCGTCAGCAAGTCTGTCCCCATAGAAGGACTTATCCAAACCTGGTCGACCTATATATCAAATTAAAGGTCTTTTTACCAGGATCACGAAAATGGTGGCAACATCTCTCTACGTAAGCATAACGGCCAAGGTCTTCTGTCAGCCTACCCAGTCTTTTAACAGCCTACCCACTAAGGCTCACCCAGCCTGAGTGGGACCAAGAAAAGCCAGAATCACACCCAGAAGGTCACCCATCCCGGACTAGCTTTAATATCAAAGTTTAAAGGGACATTTTTTTTTTTTATTATTTCGAAGGTATTTAGTACATAGATCTGTGAAGAAATAGAAAAGACAGCAAAAAAACAAACTTACGTTATATTAGAAAGAGTATCAGCTAAGGAATCTAAAACCTAAACCTCCGTTCACCATATCTCTACGAGAATAGATCTGTCGCATTAAATATTAATGGAATCTTTTCAAACAACACAAGCACCTCTTTAGAGAAAAAAGACACAGAGAAGATTTTTTTTTTTTTTTTTTTTTTTGCAATCGAGAAATGAGTACAAATTTTTGTCGAAGGTGGGATTCGAACAATAGAGAGAAAAACCAAGGTACATAAAATAGAGTACTCGTTATTGAAAGAAAGGGTCCATTCGGGCCTTCTAAAGGTTCTAGTGATAGAGACTGCCTTTTAATATGAGAATTGAATGACATTTTTGGTTTGCCAACACTCACACTTAACTTGTACTTTTTATAGGACTTAAAGTTGGCACGTACCTTACTCTTTGGTATTGGCATTGAAAATTTGCTGAAAACGGGTCTGGAGTTCAGACCCGAAACGTCCAATACCAAACAGTAAGGTATGCCTTTTTGGTATTGGCATTGAAAATTTGCTGAAAACGGGTCTGGAGTTCAGACCCAGTTCAGACCCGAAACGTCCAATACCAAACAGTAAGGTATGCCTCAAAAGTATGCCTTTTAATATCTTTGATAACTTTCATCCAAAACCAAGTAATCGCTCCGTTCAGGATTCATCCGAAAGGATGGGTTAAGCATCTAGGAATCTACGAGTAATCGCTCGAGAGATGTTGCGGAACAAACAGACAGACACACTAGATAATATAGGTACAGACAAAATAAATGCCAAATCGACCAACCTCAATGGTGTAGTGGTCAGCACGGTAGACTTCTGATCCGGAGGCTGGTGGTTCAAGTCCAAGTCAAGACATAACATTTATGGACGTATATTTAATCAGGGAACGGCATTTATGACAAAATTAATCAAGCTTAACCAATTAAAATTCCTCTAACCAAATTGTCGAGTTTCAAGAGCTTGAACTTACTTCGTTTGCGCAATGCAAAAAAAGTCCAAGGTACAAGTACATAACAAGGTGAGGTTATTAAGTATCGAACCTTGGTCATTTGAATAACCCTGTACTGGTGTGTGTCATTTGACAGTCAAGAGCGAGGTCAATTGTCTAACCCTGTCATTATCATAAGTAATGTTATTATTATTATTAATGTTAAGCTCCATTTAACGTAGAGCTGATTGGTATTAGACTACGAATGGTGTTACCGAGTATGTAATACCTTGTGCCATATGTATTGGTTTGGCTACTTATATGTAAGTTTTGTACGTGCTTTAAGGAAGGACTTACTTACCTAGTGTTCTGAAATGTATGCTTGGTCCCATCGAAGATAGTCCGAAATTTACTGAAACACGGTCGTTCATGCCGTCCAATATCTTTATTTCTTTTATTGCTCCATTATTTCTAGGTAAATTTTATCCATTTAAAAGGGAAAAAATAAAATAAAAGATCTTATTTAAAATCCAATTTTCAAACACATCGCATCCCGCCCACCTCTACCTGTGCATGTTCTGTGCAATTTTCGTAATTTATTTCGTTTACCTGGGTCGAAATTTTCATAAATTCTATAGTATAGATTGGAAAAAGAGCGTCATTTTGTTCCTATCTTATGTCTTTTTAGGTTTTTTGCTTCATTTCGTTTCTATTTTACGATTTTTGTATGTCTTTTCTTCTTTGCGGTTCTGGTTTTTTGCTCCAAGGGCAATCGTATTTTTAGTTTCCCATTACGAGCGTCCGAAAGTGTAGGTGCACCGGTGATTGGGATTTGGGTGTGTTGCCCCCACACTATTTTTAGAAGACAGTACAGATGAAATACAGCTAGCTATATTATTAGTTTGCCATTTTAGAGGGTTATAACGGTAGTTTACCTGCCATGCAGAAGGTCCTGGGTTCTATTCCCGGGCGTGACAGACGCTCTACCCTCCAAGCTAACATGGCTGGCTATTGAAAACTTACTTGTCATACATATTTCGATTGTAAATACATAAGTAGTAGGTTATTAGTAGGTATAGTGCTTTGTATAATTGCTAAGTATTTTCAATTTTTCACTGTGAAATTGCTGAGGTGTTTAGCTAAATTCCTTTTCTAGGATGAACTATTCTTTTTTAATGTATCTCTTCTGTAATGGAGCAGTTGCAATTGGGAAAATATTATTAATGAAAGGTTGATTCCTACGTAAAAAGTTGTGAAAAATCCAAATCTGAGGTCAAAACTCCGAAAAAGTAGCTTTAAAAGGTCGAAAATTCAATTTTTAATCGCCATTCTAATGAAAAAGTTCAAATAGTTGTGACGTCAGATTTCACGTCAAAATGCGCAGATACGCTTGCGCACAAACAAACGAAGCGGGAGTCATGAATTATGACGTCATCGCCTACGGGAGCGTATGCCGTGACGTCACGAAGCGGGAGTCATGAATTATGACGTCATCGCCTACGGGAGCATATGTCGTGACGTCAAACTTTACGATTTATCGGTAAAATCGATTTATCTCGGTATCTAATAGAAGCCGTAGAAGAAAAAAGAAAAATTCCGTTGGTCCTTATTTTTCCTGCTCTATGACTTTGAAAAATCACCCAAGTAAGCGCAACTGATCTATTAACTACGAGTATGTAGGTTAAGCCACCCTCGGTACAGCTTCAAGTGGAAGAAAAGAGGAAGTAAAAGACGTTTCCCAATTCTTACTCTTAACTGCCAAAACAGCTCGAAGGTCCAGGGTAAATAAATATTAGCACACTAGACTCAATACTCAGTGTAATTAGTGCTAGGTCATTACGGTCTCCTTATAACAATTAAAGTTACGTGCGACATAGCTTGGTATTCTGGGTTAAGTATCTGCTACACTGGACCTACATATTCGATCTTGCACCCAAGTATGTTGCAAGTCGGTTTGAGGACTTTTTTTTTTTTACTACAATTGAAAATAATAATAAAACTAGTATAGCTCGCTATAATGTAGTAATAGAAAGTAAAAATAGATATACATAGGTTAAACAAAAATAGATTTACCTAGGTAAAAAAAAAACAACAACCAAGTTTACTCACACATGTGTACACTGTACAAAATTTACAAATGCTATGATGGTCAGATTCTTTTGTTCGTGTGGAAACTATAGTCAGTGAAGTCACTCATGCATGCAGTGTGCAGTTTTGCTTCGAATTCTCGAGGGCTTTGGAGTTTGGTCTGAAATTTATCTAATAAATCACAGTCTATCTATTACAAGTATTACATGAGTGTAGCAGTTGTTTCATCGCTATGAAAAAGATACGGCGGTGAACCACTCATCTTGAAAAAAAAAAAAAAAAAAAAAAAAAAAAAACCTAGGGAAGTTATAAAAAAAACCCTAGGTACAATAGATTGGTAGTTGATGGTTCTTTCTGCTTTCTGTCCTCTTATAGAGAACGTAAAATGTTCTCCCTTTTTCACTGCTTTTATTGACCCCCCTTTGCTATTCTGGGTTTTTGGGTTTTCAAGAGATTCATTAGGTATCACATTTTATAGCTACAAACATATATTTTTATTAAGTAGATATCAAAGTGCATCAACACCAGTGCCCTAAATCACCAAAGTATGGAAAAGTATCTTACAAGTGTGATAGCCAATGGAAAAGCAGAATTTTGAATTTGGACAAATCATATCCAAATATGGAATTGTAAATACTTTTCCATACTTTGGTGATTTAGGGCACAGGATAGATCATTTTGCCAGGGTTGGACATACATATGTACTTGCACCTACAGACAGACGCGAACAAAAGGAAAATCATCGATTTCAAATTTGGACCTTATGCGTTTGTTCAGTTAGCCCTGTTGCTCATCAAATTATTTTTGCAGACATATATTAGCTAATACCTAGGTAGGTATTATCATTATTATCTAATTTGTTTGTTTATTTTTCTGTTAGGGAACAAGAGCAAAATGATTCCCCTACTAGCTGAGAAGAATAAGAAGATGTGGAGAGAGTTACGAAATTGTAACTAATTAATAACATGCCTCAGCTAACTGCTTGGCCCATCCATCATGCGAAATGAACCAAACTATGTATATTACATACCTATAGGTATCACTAGGAATATACATAGGTACGTATATATACCTACCTACCTACCTACCTAATTATTATTAACATACCAATGGCATAGGGCACCCAGAATGAAAAGTGAGTAGGCCAGTGCGTCTGACAGACCCAGGCGTCGCTTCGGAACGTGTGTGGAGGAAAAAGCTTCAGAACTAGGTCTATCAGACCGTCTGAGGTCTGAGAGACCTAGGTCTGAAGGTTTTTCCGCTACAACACATTCCGACGGCCCAGGTCTGTCAGGCAGTCTGAGAGTGAGTGATGAGATGACTGACATATTTTATTATTAGTAGCAACCTCCGTGGCCGAATGGGTATCACATTAGGCTTGCACGCAGGAGGTCCGGGTTCGATTCCCGGCGGGGCCGAGGTTTTTTTTTCGGCTCTGTGCTTGTGGAGTTCGGGGTGCACTCAGCCTCGTGAGGACAATTGAGTAGCTACTTTAATCGAGTAGCGACCAGTGGCGGCATTACAAGTCGAAGAGACGAGCAAAAATAAATATGATGATGATTGAGTAAATGAAAGACTTGTACCTAATACTGTGATACCCACAAAGTTGTGAGAAAGCTCTCTGCTTTAACACAAAGATACCATGATTTGATTGAATTTGATTCATTCCCTATGTCCAGGGTACGGTTTTATTTGTCCATTTTGGTAGGTAACACTTTAAATTTCCTTTCATTTGTTCAATGTTCAAAAAATGGTCTGGTTCGAGAGCATACCCGAATTTAGGCAATCTCGAACCATATCCACATAGTGCACCAGCATTTTTTACCACATAGGTATACCTATAGGTAAGTATGTACCTACTACCTAAAGTATGTACCTACTACCTACCTATATTTTTATGCAGTCGACTGTGAGCAATTTTAATTCTTTTAATTAACTCAAATTTAATTGCCGTGTTATTGAAATGGTTTTTAATTTTCTAATTTAGTACCACATTTATTTCTCTCTCGGCCCCACACGGTGTTAGACCGCTATAGGTGTGCTGCTGAGTAAATTAAATTATTGTAGGTAAACTATGGATGTAAGAGTTCTGGCTATGGGACTATGAACAGGGAAGAGAACAGGTAACCCTAACCAGCCTAGTAATAGCTTTTAAAGAACAAGCACAACTCCTCACTATGGTTGACAAGACGAGCCAATTTTTACATGGCTAATATAGAGCTAAAGAAAATCACACCGGTGCTGTGATAGGCAATTAAATTTATTACAGACTCTTGATTTTTCATTATTATTGTTATTACTATACATACATATTTTTATTAATAGCTCTCAAAACGCTAATATCTCTCACATCTGTATTAGCTATAACCTATTAAATGAACAGATTATCCTATTATCCCCTAAGTACACATTACATAAGCATCATTTCATTCTTTTCACTCCTAATTGAATTTCCTTTCTCGTCACGGCCAATAATTTCAGAAAGGTGATGACACGACGCCATTTTGAAATTTCCGTACCCCTCCATTTTGTTCTCGGCATCGTTTGTTCTTGGTAAGGGGTCGGGTGGGAATGGCTACCCCATTTAACTCCACAGTTAATTGTTACCCTCTTATAAATTTTAGCTTATTACCCTCTATTATGTACATATTATTACGAGTATATAGAGAGGTACATTATATATCAGGGCTGTCCAACCCGCGGCCCGCGAGTTCATTTCTGCGGCCCGCGAAAGCCCGCAAAGGCCCGTGTAGAAGGCCCCACCTGTGAGTTGAATTTTTAACTTTGCGACCCGCCAACTCTCTACCTTGATCTCTTGTGGCCCTCGGGTGCGCAAAGGTTGGACAACCCTGATATATATAATATAAATTTCATTTTAATTGCTTATTCGATTATCTCAAATAAGGGGGACACTCGATTTCGCCAGCTATAATAACAGCAGCTATTTAGTAGAGAATTAAAAAAAATCTAAGTAGGGTGAATGTACCAGTAGTCGACTTTACACCAGTAGTCGATCACTCGGTCATGTTTAGTTAATTTTAAGCTATAAACGTATAAAAAATAAATATGATGATGATTGAGTAAATGAAAGACTTGTACCTAATACTGTGATACCCACAAAGTTGTGAGAAAGCTCTCTGCTTTAACACAAAGATACCATGATTTGATTGAATTTGATTCATTCCCTATGTCCAGGGTACGGTTTTATTTGTCCATTTTGGTAGGTAACACTTTAAATTTCCTTTCATTTGTTCAATGTTCAAAAAATGGTCTGGTTCGAGAGCATACCCGAATTTAGGCAATCTCGAACCATATCCACATAGTGCACCAGCATTTTTTACCACATAGGTATACCTATAGGTAAGTATGTACCTACTACCTAAAGTATGTACCTACTACCTACCTATATTTTTATGCAGTCGACTGTGAGCAATTTTAATTCTTTTAATTAACTCAAATTTAATTGCCGTGTTATTGAAATGGTTTTTAATTTTCTAATTTAGTACCACATTTATTTCTCTCTCGGCCCCACACGGTGTTAGACCGCTATAGGTGTGCTGCTGAGTAAATTAAATTATTAAATGTTAAATTATTTACGGAATTAAGTGAAATAAGTGTGACCCGAAACGGTAGTAGTGTGTGTCTCGTGTGATTTATGTGCTGGGAAATTAGAATTAACGGATAATACATAGGTAAATACATGATAACATAGGTAAGTATATTAGAACTAACAGATCCATAGGTAGGTATAGGTATAGGTACTATAGGTAATAGGTACCTATGTAAGGTACATAATAAGATGGATAATGTATTAATCTATTAATGTAAGGACCTACATTATGTCGTTTGGGAGGTAGTGTCAGTCAGTTTAATTAGTTGATGTTCTTTCAGGAAAACTAAATTTAATTAAAAAAAGGTAGGTATTGAGGATTGAAATGAGGAAATACCTGTTTTGTGTTTCCTCTTCCAAAAATTCCAATTTTTATTTACAAATTCTATGTAATATTTCTAATTGATCACCCTAACTGCTAGGGTCTTATCGTCCAGAAAAGCTCACACCTATTTTGTCCCCAGGTAAGTAATTTATTCCAATGTTGAAAGCCGTATCTAATCTCCTAATCGCAAATATCCAATAATGCTGATTTAAACATGATATTAAATTGATTTAAGTATAGGTACCTACCTACTTATCTATATCCATTAAATAAGTACCTAGATATTTTTCAATATTTCGTCTTCCACACTTCAGATTTGTTCTGGAATCTATTTATGTCGATCCAACATTTAACCACTTTAAAAACTATACCTAGTATCTGATTCATAAATAGCCATAACCGAGGTATACACCCAGTTTAACCATTCCTCCGTGGTTCCCACTATTGGCTTCCCATTCTCACGGGTCTGAGTTCGAATGATTCATGTCCGAGATGCAAATTTATTTTATAATCTTTTTGTCTTCTATCCATAAACAGTGTTCGAAGCGATGTTCAATTGTCCACAGGTTTGAAAGAAGGTCAGGCCACAATAATTCTTCTACTTCGGAACATATCTGCTTTTATAGGTACTAATTTATCAAGAGGTAAAGATATGGGCAGTTCTGATTTTTACTTTCCTTTTTTTCCTCTCTTTAGAGGTTTGACAGAGGGAACTGTAACTGCTAAGGTCTTATCGTCCCGAAATCGAAGAGAGAAAGAAGACAGGATAGGAGTTTCGAGAACGAACAATATCCCTTCAGGATAAACCCGCGGCCTCGCGCTGAGGCAGACGCGCTACCAATCAAACTAACTATTAAGCTGGAGGGCGAGATTAATGCACATCTAGGAATATTAGGAATATTCCTCCAAATTTCAGCTTTCTAGAGATAGAGCGACCAGTATGTGAATTATGTGAATGAGTAACTGAATAGGGGAACGCGGGGCAAAACGGCACATCGGGGCAAAACGATTACCCGCCCTTTTTAGGAGCTAGGAAGTGCTGAGCTCTCTTGGATGGACAAGGAACTATTCCTGAAAGTCTTGTCTTTGTTTTGATCCTTGGTTGATTCTTTTATGTTTTGTTTTCGAAGAGTACGGAGGTTTTTTCGATTTCACGAGTGCTTGATGCAATTTTCGCATGCAGTTTTCAAAACCTGACGCTTTGGGGCAAAATAATTTTTTTATGGTCTCGGACAGAATGGTACATGGGAGAATAGTGCCCAGGGTTCCATCCTGCCCCAAGGTGTTTTGCATGTATATGGTATATAGGACCATTTTGCCCCAGCCTTGGGGCAAAACGGTCTTTTTTGGTACCTACCGTCAGAAAAATATTTTTAGTTTTTTCCAGTGATACATATATCGTTCTTGTCTAATCTAATTTGTAGCTAAAATTATGCTTTATTTTATTACAAAATTATATATCTGTGTGACTTTATTTTTTTTTTTTTAGTTTTAGTACTAGAGGTGTCATTTGTCCCGCGTTCCCCTAGATCTCGTTTTTACCAACACAATAATACACAATAGGTACCTAGGTAAGTAAAGATTATTTATAGGTAAGTGTGAGTATATACCTATACCTGAAGTGCCCAATGTTGTTTACATAATGAAATTCACATTAATAATCCTAAATATGTTCAATGGACATGGTGTCTATCTTGAAGAATAATAATTATGTTCAAGATTGTTCTGTTACCAAAATCCATGTTGACTAGAATACTTACTTACTAGATCATTATGTTTGAGATCATTACCTAGTCTTGTGTTGACTACATCTTTTAGTGTTATACTTAAGTTATCTTTAGCACTGGATACATCTTTTAGGATTGGATTGTGTTCATCAGATGTAGTTGGGGCTTGTCAGGTGTCAAATAGAACATAGTTTGGATCATGAGGAATAACAATGACGTTATAAATGATGTCTGGAAAGTCAGACAAGATAATAATATGTAGTCCGTGTTATGTAAAACAAACATCAAATATATAGAATGGTGGAATGGTTCCCAGTAGAATATTACCTACACCTTATAATGGCTTTTTTGCTGGAAAACCTCATCACAAATATAATAATATCATATCTAGGTCCTTAGATACCCATCACCTTCCAACCTAATTCATAAACCATTTGTTTGTGGTGAAGCTCCTTTTGAATTTCTTTCTCACTTCCAAACAAATTTTTCAAACTGTCCACCCCAATCGTAGGTTGGTACTCCAATTGTAGGTTGGTAGCTACATAAATAATCACGAAAATAGATATGCAGAATCAAAAATGGACTGTTTTGCCACGCCTGATTTTTTTTTTTTTTTTTTTTTTTTTTTTTTTTTTTTTTTTTTTTCCCTTTTTTTTTTCCTTTATTTAAAATAAGGAGGAGCGTCAACGGCAAAATAGATCAGTGTCAATATCATATTTGGTTCGTTTTAGTTGCCGACACAGTTGTTTCTTTATCTTTAGGACTCTATTGTGCATAGGTACCTATTTAATCTTTTTGTGTGTTTTTTTTTTCTTTCTATACTTCTTCCCATATCATTGTTTAATCAATTTATATTGCTCTTTGGTTGCATTTTCATATTATATCCCTTTTCCTTTCCCTGATTTTTACTGTCTTTCTTCTCTGATTTTCTCCTACTCTCTTTCTTTTCCACATCTGATTTCTCCTCCTCTGGTTTTCTCTCTCTTCACATTTTCCCCCCACCCCTGATTTTTCCTCCTCCTCAACTTCCTGACAGACACTTTTCAATTTCCCGCGTAGCCTCTCCTCTGTAATGTAATCACCACTTCGCTTAATAACTTCATTAGGTTTCAACATTTTTATTATTATACATTTTATTACAAAAGAGACCAGGAGAGAGAGGGAGATAATAGCATAGACTACAGTCAAACCGGGATAAAGAGGCTGAGGTTGACCTGGGTATTAAGTAAAGGAAAATCCTCGATTCATCTCAATCTCAGCATTTTTTTTAGCAAATGATTACTTTTTTGAAAGAGAGAGAGAGAGAGAGAGAGAGAGAGAGAGAGAGAGAGAGAGAGAGAGAGAGAGAGAGAGAGAGAGAGGTAATTCATGTGTTGAACTTTTTTTGGCATAGGTAGGTACCTATTTCATGAACATCGGAAAACTTTTCGAGAGTGGTGAAACAACAGACGAACTATCTAAACACTGAAATCGCCCTGGAATTCTCTTGAAAAATAAAAGCATTACCAGAAGAACCTTTACCTATAAAAGCAAAACAGGAAATATGAAAAACCTCTAGGGCCTAATCGGCGCTTCGAACTACATAATCAACTTTCGCGCACCTCCCGGCATTCTTTTTTTTTATTTTTTTTAAGAGGTTTGACAGAGGGAACTGTAACTGCTATATGGTCTTATCGTCCCGAAATCGAAGAGAGAAGGAAGACAGGATAGGACGTCGATCGATGTCGACTGAACCGTCCACACTGCCTCGACAACATAGATTCACCTCGTCCATCGACGGGGCGGTCGACAATGTTTGGACACACCTTTAGGTTCCTAGTTCCTACTATAGTCCTAATCAAAAGTGGACGCGGCACACAAGGGATCAAGAAGAGACCATACTTTTTTTTTTTTTAAGAGGTTTGACAGAGGGAACTGTAACTGCTATGGTCTTATCGTCCCGAAATCGAAGAGAGACAGTGCTCGGCGACAGCACGTAAGCACGTTGAATGTATCAGTTCCCACTTCTCAATGGATCTCTGAAGTTAACAGGTTAACACCGTCTTTATGGAAAAAATATCTCGCTATCACATCAGACTGAAACAAATTTTGGCCAATCAGATGTTCGGTTTGGAATTGATGCTTTTTTTTAAGAGTTTGACAGAGGGAACTGATAAAACATACATTCTTATCGTCCAGAAATCGAAGAGAGAAGGAAGACAGGATATGAGAAAGCCAGCCGTTCCGAGAACGAACATTATCCCATCAGGATAAAATCCGCCCCGGGACAGGTGGGAGGAGAAAAAGAGAGAGCTTTTTTAGGGGGACATTACGGTTAAAGTAAAGGTCAGGTCTTTGAATAAGAGAAAAAATGGAGGGAGGGAAATAAGGGGAAGGAGGAGAGGAGGAAAGATTGGATAAAAGAGGGGAGAGAGAGGAGGGGAAGTACGGAAAGGAAGAGAGGGGAGGGGTCTCTTACAATGTTCGGTATAAATAATAAATGGGGTGACATTATAATTTCATAACCTTTCGAAAAAGAAGAAAGAAAGGAAGAGTAAAGTTGCCCACATACTCGTAGGTAAAACAAGGAAAAAAAGGTTATAAAGGGAAAGAGAGAGAAGGGAAGGAGGAAAAGGGAAGGGAGAGAGAGATAGAGAGAGAGAGGAGAGGGAAAGAGAACAGGGGAGAGGAGAGGAAAATAAAAGAAGAGAAAGAAAGAATGGGGAAAGAGGAGAGACAGACCAAAGCTAAGGTTGGCGAAGACTTGAAACAGAAAGGATGGAGCAAGGAGTGTCAATGGTAAGTTTGAGGAAAATAATCCCACAAGATCAAAAGACCAAGGTCCAAAAATAGTGAAGAAGTATACGTTTGTCATTTCAACCTACCTAGTCAAGATGGACCTTCACAAAGTTACAGAATCTTCAATCTATCCAGATGCTTCGACGCAGCTTCAGAGCCAGTGTTTTGTTAATAAATATGGTGTTCTAATAGATGGTATCCGCCGAAGTGCTCATGGTTTTCCCGGCCCCCTCCAGCCTAGTTAGCTAGGTTGGTAGCGTGTCTGCCTTGTAAGCGCTAGGCCGCGGGGTCAATTCCCGCCCGGGGCGGATTTTATCTTGAACGGGTAATGTTCGTTGACGGAACGGCTGGCTTTCTAATGTCCTGTCTTCCTTCTCTCTTTCCTTTCGGGATGATAAGACCTTCTTAGCAGTTACAGTTCCCTCTATCGATATCGATTGACGATGTGAATCTATGTTGTCGAGGCAGCGTGGATGGTTCAGTCGACATCGATTGACGGCCGGTCGACCGTGGACACACTTTTAAGGAACAAAAATGTCTTACCAAGACAAACAGGACAGCATTGTCCTATCTCGGACTTGGTGCACGCCTCCGGTAACTTAGGACACTCCACTTTGGAGCAGAACTTGATACCGCGCTCACACTTGCACTCCTCACAGTCTGCACTCAGCCATGAAGTGCCATTCTCACAGCTCTCGTTCATGTCTGAAACGAAGAAACATGTAGAATGGAATAGATTGGGGTAATATTAGGCTACTAGTGAACGATAGAATAAGGATTTCTACTTGCATTTTGATTGCAATAGGTAGAAAAACACACTACTGTCACGTGACGTGAAAATTTCTACCTTAAGAGGGTTGAGGCTAAATTAGCTGAATACCAACTAGGGTAAAAGTGGCTATGGCCATAGCAGTAAGAATTTCGATTTCAAATACAGTCGAACCTGAATACAATGTCTACTGGAACCCGTCAAAAAAATGGGAAGCCTGGAAAAATGGGGGAACATTAATTGCCCGTTCCTTGGATTCCCAATTAGACAGATTCAACAGTACTACTTCAACAGGTTACTATAACTTTCTGATGTTCTCGTGTTGACCTAGCTGCTATCTGAAGAAGAGCTCACTACGGAATGGGCATGCTACGACACAGAACTGTAAAGCCCAAAGCAGCAGATGTTTTATAGTCTAACAAAAGTGCAAAACGTAAATTTCTAACTATATGACGTACCACTATTGTGATTACTCTGCTTTATTCGAAGTACATTGTATGTGTATAGCTCTAAAGCAATTAAAACAGGTACAAAAAGCCTGAAGAGCAATTACCTAGATAAGTACGTGTAAGTAGTAAGCTCTACATTTTCTCTTTTCAAATTAAATTGTTACGAAGGGTTAGGTACCTAGAGTTCTGTGCAAAATTGAAACACTTGGAATTGGAAACTGTAAAACGTAGTGTTACTAGTCATGTCTGAGTCTAACTGCATGATATGCAGCAAAATTATTTGTTGCTTGAAGCTTTGTACCGGCTTGGGGCTTTTACCAAGTTTATATCAATACGTACTGAAACTAAATGGATGAAATAGAAACTACATACATAGAGAATACATGTAGAGACAAAACTACATAATTATGTAGATGTAAATAATACCTACCTAATATTTATGATAGGTAAGTACCGGTCTATAAAATGTTGAGTATATTATTTTAGGGAATACAAGGAATAAGGATGTAGCAATTCCTTTGTTAAAGTAATGTAGAGTAGTAGGTATGCAATATGCATGGCTAGCCCTATTGAAAATATCATAAGTTGGCTGAAGTTAAGAGTGAGAAGGTTGAGTAAAATAACTTTTTTTTTGTAATAACTCTATCCCGAAATTTCAATTTAAAATATTGTTCAACGCGTTTCTGCCCTTTCCTTCCCCCCCCCCCTCCCTCCCCGTCAGGTTGGTGCAGGGGTCTGCAAAGTACGTGTCACCTACGTGCAGCAAGGTGCCATTCTCTAGGAGACAGGATAGGTACTCGTCACCTATCCTGGGAATCTCTGGGTCACTCGGTGACAGACTGGGCGTGGACTCTTCTGAAATAAAACATACATATCGTATTTTATTGAGCTATCCATCAGTGCTCGGCGACGGCACGTAAGCACGTTGAATTTATCAGTTCCCTCCCACTTCCCAATGGATCTCTGAAGTTAACAGGTTTTTTTTTTTTCAGTGCTCGGTGACAGCAGGATAGCACGTTGAATGTATCAGTTGCCACTTCTCAATGGATCTCTGAAGTTAACAGGTTAACACCGTAATTTATGGAAAAAATATCTCGCTATCCCGTCAGACTGAAACAAATTTTGGCCAATCAGATGTTCGGTTTGGAATTTTTTTTTATTTATTTATATTTATCAGATTCATCGAATTTTTTTGCATCGTCATCAGAACTAACCCTTTTGAGCCACACTATCCTAATTTTTTCCTCTCCCCCCCCCTCATCCTCTCTCTCTCTCTCTCTTACTCACTCTCTCTCTCTCTGTCTCTCTCTCTCTCAGATCCCAAACACACACACTCATATCAGAATGTCATAATTATAATCAAAGGCTTGAAAACGCGTGTCCTTCAGGAAATGTATAATGTTCCTTCGTCATAGATATGAGGAGTGTAAACGATTGTAAAAATATGGAGAGTATATGATTGTAAATTATGCAGTAATATACAGTGTGATTGTAAATGAAGTGATTGTAATACATAAAATGAAATGAAATTGATGTAAATGTTAAGTCGTGTTGGACATACATATTGTTAGCAAGCGGAAGGGGATAGGTGAGGAAGGAAGAGAGAGAGAGAGAGAGAGAGAGAGAGAGAGAGAGAGAGAGAGAGAGAGAGAGAGAGAGAGAGAGAGAGCCCTACCTACCTACAATGCTCCTCCTATCGTAATGAAACTCGAAAGCAGAACAAAAAAGCGCCAACAAAAACATCATCAAATAGGTAGAAACAATCAAAACACACACACCAACAACTGAAATGCAAATGAATAATAACCAAAGCTAAGCTCAGAGCCCTCTTAATTTCCTTTTGTTTTCAAAAAATCATTTCCTACGTTATACCTTCTCCAGAATGACAACACAGGGAAAAAACAAAATACAATTGAGGGGAAAGTGACAGAAACGAGGGGAAAGTGAGGGGAGGAAAAAGGGGAAATAAAAATAATTGAGGAAATTCAGAACAAAATGAAAACCTGGGTGATGAGTGTGTGCACACATTAGAAATTTAGAATTTAGAACGGTTTGTGTGTTGTAATATTTTTTAGTTTGTGTTTTTGTAATATTTAACATTGTGACGACATGTGTAGATGTTTTTCCTCTCTCTTGATGATTTTCTGGGACTGAGGATGCACAACCTAGGTTACCTGTTGGAAAAGTACTGAAGGGGGAAAAATTCAAAAATACTAGTGGTTGGGTGAACTCTAGAGAAGTATAGAACTCGCTCAGGAAAAGGGCCAAAGCCTTGATCCAATCCAAGATCTAATTGAGCAAAAATGTCCATTGTTGACGAATTTGCCAAATGTTCATCAAAATTCGACAAACACAACATAAAAATCACCAAGTTAAAACTTAGAGCTCAATTCTTTGGCTCAATTAATAATTATTGATAATTGATAAATAAAACATCCTATACCTACATAATTATGTACCTAATCTCCAATAAAACCATAAAAACTTGAAAAACATCAATTCGTGAAGTGTACCTACATAATCAAAAAATCAAACCTTTCCGTCAATTTTTTCCCACTTATCCGAGTTTCCCATTTAGACAGGTCCAACTTATAGATATTAGGGTTAACTGTAATACCTACAAAGTACAAAACGCTTGACTTCAATTGTACAAGGGAGAAATTGGCACATCCACTAATTTTTCTTTTCTCCACATTAACTTCCAATCACGTGTGCATCTTCTCTCTGCACTCTCGGAAATTTTCAAAGTAATATCATCACAGTTTTACCTTTTGTATTATACTTTTCTCACATCCGCCATTTGTAATTTTCCTCAGAAAAACCCTTCACATTACTTCACCACCGTAATGAATCTCTCTCTCTCTCTCTCTCTCTCTCTCTCTCTCTCTCTCTCTCTCTCTCTCTCTCTCTCTCCCTATCCGTTTTATTTCAAGAGAGAATTTTCTGAAAATTTCGGGGATGATATTATAATTTCCTGAAAATTTTCTTTGACATGAGAGGGAGAGAGAGATTGTGTATGAGAGAGAGCAACCTCCCCATCATTTTAGGTACCTATATACAATAGATCTTTTTCTTTGCCCTAAATTGAAGAATTCCTTCATAAATATTCAGACTTTCAGACTTACCTCAATAAGGTGCAGTAGTCCTAATCATACTCAAAGTCAGAAGTCCCAGAACTTATAAATATTATTTTATTAGTCACCTCCCTGTTTTCATAACTCTCACCAGATATATGTAATAATAAAATAGTGAACATTTTTTACTACCACTCAGACTCAGGGATAAATGGCCCTATTTAGAGTCCATATGAATGGAACTAAGGGACATTAAGGGACCAACCAAAGGATCTACCGACTAGTCGACCTACCCTTTGACATAAAAGAAGAATAAAAAAAATTGATGACTTTTTATTAATTTTTATTACACCTCTCCGCTTCTTTTTTATTGTCATCCCCATTAATAATCATATTTTTTATTGTTATTAATTTACTTTTTTATGAATCGATTCACTGGTTCTAGATTCTGTAATAAAAAGATGAATAAAAATGATGCTCAGATTTTTTCGATAGTAAAAGGTGTAAAGATTCTACATTGTAGTTTTGTACAAGAATGGGGATTTATTATACAAATCATAGTAACACTTTGTATTTTTTATCAATGAAAATCATAACTTGATTTATGGCCTAATATTTCTAATGGACATTCCTAAGTTTGGACCCTTTCTATAAATTGTGCGCATGTCTAAATAGTTACCTATCTACAGATACTTTTTATTCTTTTTTCGACTACACTGTTCGTGAGAACCATTTTTTTTTTTTTTTTAATGAAATCAAAAACTCAAAGGTCCCTCAATTAGTATCGCTGTCCATTTTTTTAAAATATATTTTATGTACCTACCTATAGGTAGATGATTTATTGGAAACCATTTCTGTATAGGTAATACCTACATAGATCTGCAGTCTGCAGTGATATCTCGTGGTAACAATGAGTTAATCAACTTGATCTGAGAGTCTGAAAAATTATTGATGAATTGGTAAGGACGAAAGCAAAGTAACAGGTAAAACAAAAATGTGGACCAATCAAAATTGAGACATTAGGTCTTCTAAAAAATACATCACTTCGAGTTTCAATACACTTTACAAGTTGTAAGATAGGTATAGGTAGCTCTTTTGTAACTAATCTCATCAAAATCACATTTAGAAAATTTGCTACCAAAAGAAGTCTGAAGATCCAAGAGGTAGGTATAGAATTTTACTCTTGAACAATGAATGGTATCCTCACAGCAAGACAGTCATTGAAAGGTTCACACATAATTGATTTATGAAAATTTATTATACCTAGTTATGAAATTCATATAAAAAATAATTTTATTACGAATGAAAATGATACAATCCTAGACCTTTATCCTCAGTGCATATCAAAAATGTTTCATTTAAGCTTGACTGGATTTTGGGTGAAAATGTAGTCACAATGTCTACCCCGTATACCTAAAGGTCTCGGAATCTACCGTTCAGCAGGAGATCGCGAGATCTACCTTTGAGGATAGCACATTACTTGGTTGTTCTTAGTTGAGATTCGTATTTTGGATACTACCTAACCACCTCAAAGGTTAAGGCAGTCAACCAAGTCGAGTAAAAGAGGAATTTTAATTGTGTTCAGGACAAATGCTTGTCACAAATAATGTCGTTCCCCGATATGTAGGTACTTTGCTAAATTTTATGACTGGACTTGGCCTCAAACCACTAACCTTTGAAATTCGGTTCACCTTATTGAAATTACTGATAAGGGACTCCTCATCCGCAGTCCTACTTTGGCAGTCTAAACAAAGTACCTATGTAAAAAAAAAAAAAAAAATATCTAATACTTATGTACCTCAATAGGTGAAAAGAAAAACAGATCGCTTTTTTTGTTTTACCTGTTTTTCTTTTCACCTATTGATTTTAATTTGTTTTACCAAGTGTTGTGTCCACCCTTAAAAGTTCTAACTTTTTAATATTACTTATGTACCTACCTATTTGGAAATTTCGCAAAATACCATACTTGTTCATCTCCACAAAATGGGAAAGTAAAAGCCCTGAATAGAAGAATGAGGAGAAAGATCTCAAGATTTTGATTCAAGGGCCCCAATTTGAGAGTTAATTTTGAATTTGAGAGTTAATTTTGAATTTGAGAGTTAATTTTGAATTTGAGAGTTAATTTTGAATTTGAGAGTCAATTTTGGTGACATTCAGTTCATTGTGAGTCTGAAAGAATGAGTTTTATATTTTTTGTAAGTTTGTAAGAGAGTCTATAAAAATTATCATCCCCCATTCTAGTATATGTATAAAT